>NC_079514.1:24905878-24934678 GCF_000801105.2 Raphanus sativus | reverse complement strand
ATAATAGCTATAAATGCCTAACAAGTTGTTTTGCATGATACTATAGAACTCAGTCGCTTAACTCTCAGTGATGTCTCACTGGTTAAATAATCTAGATCTCTGGCCTCAACTGTCGTATGTTGACACATAAAAGAGTCGATCGATATCCTTTAGAGAATCGAGCGAGTACACCTTTCGCTCGCGATCGATTCACCTGTCGGGATATCGATCGACGGCTTCTAGATATGGCTAGGCGCGAGCCGATAATGAACACTAGATCTCAAGGAGGGCGGTTAGCTCTTCTCCAAGGAGACACTAGTTCAAACAGATAATTCAAGATATCAAAGATCCTAGTGATCTATGCTCTAGTTAGCTACTCCTAGAAACAGCTTAGGGTGCAATCTATTTGATGAATATCACAACTTAGCAATTATAGTTTGGGGCTAATCCCACAAACCTATTTAAACCCTATCTAACAAGTATACTACTCAGACATAGCTAAGCAATTCATAGAGTAAGATAGATAAAAGAATTGCATAGATAAGGAGTAGAAAACAAATGGAGTTCACAAATCTCTCCAATCTCTCAAAACATATAAAACTCTAGTCTCTCTCTCACACTCTCTCCTTTGTCTCTCAAGACTTGCTTTTCTTAGACTCTTCAAAGCTTGCGTCAAAAACACTTAACATGAATATTTAAGCATTTCCGTTAGGTTAAAACTCGTCAGAGGCAATCTCGTAATTTGGTGAAGTCTTGGTGAAGTAGTCGGCTAAACCATTTCGTCCTCGATATCGATCGACAACACTAGATGTGTATCGATCGATTATAATCTTCTAGTACGCTGATCTTCTCAGCTATATCGATCGACAACTCTGGATGAGTATCGATCGATTATTATCACAATGTTTGACTTCCAACTTGGTCTTGAATGGTCAACTCGAGTGTATTATCTCTTGTACTCCAAAATGCTCCAAAAACATCACTTTATCACGAAATGCTCCTGAACCTGAAAACATACTTAACATGCTAGAAAACACATTAGTTATATAATAAAATACTAGTATAACATGGTAGAAAAAGGGTGAAATCCATGGTATATCAAATACCCAACGGTAGAAGTGTTTTGGTTAAAGGCCTTAATGAAATAGCATCGAATGATTAATTTCAGTAGCAAATTTTGTAAATATTAAAATGAAATAAGGGTGATTTTCTAAATGTACTTCAGTTTTAATAGATTAGATGATATGGTGGAAATTCATGACACGTCTAAGTATAATTGAACTTGACTCGTGCTTAAATCTTGGATCAATTTTATCGGTTCCTCTGGCTATGTTCAACCTAACCTATATAGACTAATAATATAATAAACAGTGACAGATCTAGACAAATTATTTGATGGGAGTCCACAATAGATATATTTAATAATATTAAACTAAATAGTAATGTAATCCCCTATATATTAATCTTGGAGCATTGCAACATTGTTTGGTAGCTACGTGTCATCATGAGAATTATTCTCAGAGTTATTAGAGAAATAAGTTGGTCCATCTACACATATATTATAGTTTTTATTAAATAACTACTAAATTAATTATTAATATACAAAATAATATTCTCTATTCTTTCCTAAAATAAAAGCTACGGAACTTCCTAATATGATTGACATATATATCACCATTAATGAATATGAATAATAAGGATTTGATAATAATTTTTTTATCCTCTATTCTTTTCGTTTAATTTTATTTGTTAAAAGAAATTAAACAATCACATTAAGCATATAGTAAAAAAAATTATATTTTTTCTTATATGTTGTATTTCGAATTTTTTAAAACGACTATAAATTACTAAAAAATGGTACAAGCCTCACATTGAAAATTTTGTGATCAATTGTAACTTTTTTCAGTTCAGCCCATCGTTTTTAATGGGCCTTGAACATTTTTTAATGATTAACTAAATAAATCACGTACATAATAGAAAGTGTTTTGGTTACATTATGTACGTGATTTATTTAGTTAATCATTAAAAAATGTTCAAGGCCCATTAAAAACGATGGTTGGGAAAAAAATCAGAATCCAAATAACCGAACCAAATCCAATCCAGAAAATAGTACATTACTTTAATCAAATTGGTTAGATATCTGAATATGTTTAAAATTTTGGTATCTAAAAAACCATAGCCGAACCCGATCCGGACCAAAATATTTCGGTTATCCGAGTATATCCGAACCAGATTTATATACTTAAATATATTATTTTTTAAAAAATGATATCTAAAAGAAATATACAAAATACTTAAGATGCTTTTAAACTGTCCAAAATACTTAGAAATATATAAAAATAGTAAAAATTATATATTTAAAATCACTAAACATTACTCAAAATACCAAAAATACTGAAAATATCTATTTATTTTCTATCAAAATATTTAAGTTAAACCAATTTTTATGTTAAATTTAAGTATTTTGGTATACATTATTTAAATTTATATGTAACATATTTTTTTTTACGTTTTGAGAAATTTAAACTATATATGAACTTTAAGTTTTTAAAAAATTAAATGGATTATCTGAATCTAACCCCAAACCGAACATATAAGCCAAATGATACCTACCCGCATGCTATCCCTAATCAAACGTAAAAAAATATTGATTACAAAATATATATTATTTAAAATATTTAGATATAACACATTTAGAAAAAATTTACCCCGCGCAAGGCGCGGGTTATCATCTAGTTTAAATTAAAATGGTATACAATATTAGTATTTGTTAAAACTGTTAATATAGTAATTTTTACAACTCATAACAAGTTTTATAAAACTATTTTTATGTTTTTAAGTACTCTACAAATGTTATTAATCAAAAAAATTTAATTATATAATCAACACTAGCTAACTATATATATTGTATTTGATTTTATGTATGTATATCATACATGTAACTTTATCATAAAGAAATAAATTCTGAAATATTAAATTCAAAGTAAATGTATAGTTATTATTGAGATATAGTTTATAAGGATCACAAAAAAAATGTAGAGAGAGAAAGGTGCTCTCTGGCTCTCTTCCCGAGGTTGGGTTCAGATCTGTTTTCAAGATCTATATTTTGAATCTTTGGCTCCGAATGGTAACAGCGGGTTGAACGGTGCGGGATAAGAGGTTTGAATACTGCTGTGCGGTTTGACTGCGGTTTGTATAAGAGAAACGCATACTGCGGAACAACTGCGGTTCATTTAAAATAAGCGGTTTTGAAAAAATATGAATGGTAACATGTGTAATGAACAGTAACCGCGGGATACATATAATATATTTATATTTTATAAACTAAAAATCTAATAATACTAATTTAATTTTAAAAGCATGTATATTTTATTTTAAAATACTATATATATGGAATATAAAATTTAATATGCAATTACTGAAATCTTATAGCCAATATTTTCTTATTTATTTTTTAGAAATTATGATTGCACTAGTTATTTTAAAATTTTAAACTACAGGAAATGCTATATTTATGATAATGATTTAATGTGTTTTAATATGTGTAAAACAATAAAATCTATCTTTAAAGAATGAAAGTATTTATTATAAGGATTCTTGTAGTTAAAGTTAGATAACATATTATAATTTGAGATAGGTAAAAAGAATAATCATTTTTTTATCAATAGGTTCATTTTATTAGTCAAAGATATTATAATTATATTTAATTAAATTTTGTAAAGAGTAAATGAGTAATCTCATATGTAAATAACAGAAAAAGTCAACAGTACTAGTATTTCTACCTTACCTTAGAAATAGGAGGTATAAGGTAAATAGGGAACATAGAGAAAGACAAAAAATAATTATATAAAATCCTACACGAAAACAAAAAAAGTAATAAAATAACTAAACAACTAAACAGTAAAGTCAACCACACATTTCCTCTTCTTGTTATTTTCAGCTGCGTTCCACTGAAAACTATGTGCGTTTGTAATTATATTTTTTTATTTTAATTAGAAACACAATGCTAAAACTTGGTTGAATGGTGACAAATGAGCGGTTTATTCACTGTCCCGCAGAAACCGCACTAAACATTCACACCCTTTCTCTGTGAACTACCTCTGGTGGCTAATTGTGCCGGAATCCTCCAACCCCGACGCCACCGTCTCCAGCCTTACTTTCCCGACCAATTAGGAGATTCTGTAGCTCTATAGTATACTTTTAAGGCTGAGAGTTGAAGGGTATTATTGCCTCTTTCTTGCTTCAATTTCGGATTTAGAGACTAAGTTTGCTCCCTGGAGGAATCTGGATTGTCTGAGAAGAGAATTAAGATCTTTACTAAACGTTTAAACAAAAATTTAATCATAATTCAGTGAGCATTTGGTTTTATAGAGACTAAGTTTGCATTTTTGGTTTTTATGCTCCTTATAAGAAGATGAATATCATCTCAGAACGCTGAGATTGTGTGCATCTTACAGAATAGTCTGGATTTGCCACTTGCAAATAATGCTTGTATTATATAACTTGGCCATCTCTACGTTAATTGCTATATGCTTTTCATTTCATTGTTGTAGCTTATAAAGTTAGTTTGTCTCTTGTCTGTCGTGCAAATGTTTGACAGGTAGAATCATCATGGACACAGCGTTGTTGGCAAGATTCAGATTGTGTGAAGGAAGCTGTTGCAGTATTCAATTTATGTTTACCATCATCATCAAAGGATAACTGGGACCTATTTGGTTTCAAGCATTCTCACCTGAAGCAGACTCTTCTTGGTTGTATCCAAGAACATGCAAAGTTGAATGGCCATAACCTCAAGTATCTCAAGCTCTTACCATCTCTGCTTGATACTCCAAGAAGAAATCTAGCTTCTAGACCTCTCTCCCTTTCTCCTTCCCCTTCCCCTTCCCCTTCCCTTGCTCCTAAGCGCAGTCGAGGCCCACCTACTCGATCAAGATCCCCATCTCCGCGTAATTCCTTTTTTCCACCATCAAGTTCTCCACCTCCTGCTAATAAAAGCGGTTCGAAAAGTTCAACTTCTGGACCCGCTTCTGTAGAAGCCGGAAACCCGAATCAAATAAATGATATAATAAAAGCGAGATGTTAAGGAAAGAAACGATTGAATAGACGAAATGAAACCCGATAAGAAAACGTTCATGGAGTCGAGATATGATATCTCTTTCCTTAACTCTTTATATTCGCTCCGTAGTGAGACGAGACTGTACAAATATAGAGTCCCAGGATAAAACCATGGCGACGATTCACGCTTCACTCGTGAACGCCTTATCGAACTATAAAAACTACGAAACACTCTCGAAACTAAAGACTTACGCTAAGGGATTTTTTGCTGTGATATCGATGTGAAAAAGTAAGTGAAAATGAGAGAGGAGGAGACCATTATTTAAAGAGACGGACGCGAGCCACTTTCCGCAACAGTCTCTGCACGTGGACGGAAATCTCGCGGAGATCGAGGGAAGTTGAGTTTCGAAAACTTATTCCCCAAGACTCGCTCTTCCCAATCTTATCTCGTTTAAATATCTCGAGAGGATAAACTGCATGTCGTTTTTATTTTCTAGACAAACTACTTGTCGTTTCAAAATAAAATGCATGTTGTTTTTTGAGAATTAAATGGGTCAAACGTTGGGCTTAACTTGGTCCAAAAAAAATAATCTTATCGGGCCGGAGACCCACGACCCACGACCCACGACCCGCGCCCGCGCCGGACGGACGGCGGCGGCGGCGCGCGCGTGGAGAGCCTTCCTCTCTCTCCAAGCTGTTTAAACTCTTATGTCAAGAAGACATATTTATACAACTCAACATCTCCTCATTTGCCCGATGTGGGACTTTCACATATACATAATTGACTTATTTTCTGGGCTTATATCACATCTAGCCCAAGCCAATTTTTATTCACATTACACATAAAGCCAATGGGCTTTATGGATCCAACAATCTCCCACATGAATAGAAATGACTCTAAACATATGCAGACTAGATGCAGACTCGATAGACTCTAAAAAAAATAAACTTTACTGACTAGACTTAAACTAAAGCTAGACAGACTGACTTATCGAGAGTGTTTGCGAAAAATTCACTGTGTTTGAGTAGGTGGCATTTTTAAGCCTTGAACCACTCATAGTTAATATCTGTCGGGTTTACTTTACCAGAAGGTGAACATGATGTCTTGAACCAACCGGTGTTTTATGTAGACCGAGACAACAGGCACAACGCAGCTTCATTTTCTCGTAGAACTTAGTTCTCTATTGTGTTCATTGTGGCCCTGAACTATTCCTGGTTTTCATGAGTGAACTTAGAGAATATAGCCTTGCATTCATTCTCCTAGAAACGGCCCCATTTCACACTCATTAGGTGATTGACCATGAAAAGTATTGAGTAATACTTCGCTTAGAAGCTATGGAATCATTAAAAGCATATGCTTATCCTTCTCTCATTCGTTAGCACTTTATCATCTTTAGGAGCTGGGATGAGACTACTTTGTCTCAAAGTGCTTTGGTTAGATTCTACTTGATTTTGTTTTCCCTTTGAACCTACGTCTTGGGATCTCCAGTCATGATAGGTAGGGTTGCAGTCAAGCATCCTCATTAGTTATAGGCTTTAAACCCATTCCTTTTGATGATTTAGCAACAACATCTCGTGGCAAACCTTTAGTAAATGGATCCGCTAGGTTGTCAGCCGATTTGATGTAGTCTATTGTGATTACACCAGTTGAGATAAGTTGTCTAATGGTTTTATGTCGTCTTCTAATGTGACGAGATTTACCATTGTAGAGATTATTCTGAGCCCGAGCTATAGCTGATTGACTATCGCAATGTATTCTTATAGCTGGTACAGGTTTCTCCCACATAGGAACATCTTCCAAAAAATTTCTAAGCCATTCAGCTTCTTCTGCTGCTTTGTCTAATGCTATGAACTCAGATTCCATAGTTGACCTAGCTAGCACTGTTTGTTTGGTAGATTTCCAAGATATTGCCGCTCCTCCTAGTGTAAAAACATATCCACTTGTGGATTTTGAGTTTTTAGAATCTGATATCCAGTTAGCGTCACTGTATCCTTCTAAAACTGCTGGTTCTTTACCATAGTGAAGCCCAAAATCTTTGGTGTAGCGCAAGTAATTGAGTACTCTCGTTATAGCTTTCCAGTGTGTATGGCCTGGATTACTTGTATATCGACTAAGTACGTTTACTGCATGCGCTAGATCTGGTCTTGTACAATTGGTCAAGTACATGAGACTTCCGATCACACGTGCATACTCGTTTTGTGAAACCGCTTCACCTGAATTCTTTGTCAAGTGCATTTGGGGATCTAACGGAGTTTTTGCAGTACTATTAGAGTAGTTTTTAAATCTCTCTAATATTGTTTCAGCATAATGAGATTGAGTTAAAGTAATTCCATTTGAATTTCTTATGATTTTAACCCCGAGAATAACATCTGCTAATCCCAAATCTTTCATCTCAAATTTTCCTTTGAGCATGTTTTTTGTTTGATTGATAATGTCTTTATTGCTTCCAATAATGAGCATATCATCTACATATAAACATAACAAAACATACGCATTTTTGGTAATTTTGTAGTATATGCATTTATCACATTCATTAATTTTGAAACCATTTGACATCATTGTGTTGTCAATTTTTCGTGCCATTGTTTAGGAGCTTGTTTAAGCCCATAAAGTGACTTTACAAGTCGGCATACTTTGTCTTCCTGTCCAGGAATGACATGACCCTCAGGTTGTTTCATGTAAATTTCTTCTTCTAAATCACCATTTAGAAAAGCTGTTTTTACATCCATTTGATGGATTTCTAAGTCTCTTAAGGCTGCGATAGCTATCATCGACCTTATAGATGTTATTCTGGTTACTGGAGAATATGTATCAAAATAGTCAAAGCCTTCCTTTGTCGGAACCCTTGAACTACAAGCCTAGCTTTATATTTTCCACCAGGTTTTCGTGTCATTATCCATCTATTACCTAATGCTTTGCAGCCAGGTGGTAAATCCGTTACGTACCATGTGTAATTTTGCATGATAGAAATGAATTCACTTTTGACAGCTTCATTCCAAAACGGAGCTTCGGGTGAAGCCATAGCTTCTGCCAAAGTTTTTGGAACATTTTCTACTAGAAATGCCATTAGGAAATCATCACCAAAAGATTTCTCCTTTCGAGCTCTTTTGCTTCTCCGAGGTTCATCTTTTTCTTCATTTTCTGAGATATCATTTATAGAAACTTCAACGTTTGTCTCAATTTCTGAGTCCTTGTCGTTGTCTCTTTCTTCTCGAGTTCGTTTTGAACCATGTTTTTCCTTGTATGGAAAAATATTTTCGAAGAAAGATGCATTTCTAGACTCCATGACTGAATTTTTATGGATGTCTGATATTTCAGATTCATGTACCAGAAACCGATACGCAGTACTATTATGTGCATATCCGATGAAAATGCAATCCACTGTTTTAGGTCCAATAGTGACCTTCTTTGGTGGCGGTACTGCAACTTTTGCCAAGCACCCCCACACTTTGAGGTATTTATACGAAGGTAAATTACCTTTCCATAGTTCATATGGAGTTTTGCCAGTTATTTTGTGTGGAATCTTGTTGAGGATATAATTAGTGGTAAGCAACGCTTCCCCCCACATGTTCTGGGGTGACCCAGATTCCTGCAACATTGCATTCATCATCTCTTTAAGAGTTCGATTTTTTCGTTCAGCAACTCCATTAGATTCTGGTGAATAAGGGGCTGTAGTTTGATGTATTATTCCATGTTCCTTACAAAATGAATTGAATGGACCATCATACTCGCCTCCTCTGTCGCTTCTAACTACCTTAATAGTTGTTTTAAGCTGATTTTCGACCTCGAGTTTAAATTCTTTGAATTTATCTAAGGTTTCATCTTTGCTATGTAAAAGATAAACATAACAATATTTTGTGCAGTCATCTATGAAGGTCACAAAGTACTTTTTCCCTCCTCTAGTTGGCATATATTTTAAATCACATAAATCAGTGTGAATTAAATCTAGAGGTTTATTAGTTCTTTCAACACGAGGTGAGGGCGTTTTTGTGAGCTTAGCCTGTACGCAAACTTCACATTTTTGTTTACTTGTTTTAAATTTGGGAATTAAATTTAAATTCATTAATCTTTGTATAGATTTATTATTTACATGGCCTAATCTTTCGTGCCATATATTAAAAGACTCAACCAAATAAGCAACTGGCTCTTTCTTATTCATTGAAACTTTTGGAGCTACAACTTTCGGAGGGACGGTCATTACATTCAACTTGACCAGTCCATCCTTAACATACCCCTTTCCCAAATACATCCCATTCTTCCTAATCACGAGCTTATCCGCCTCAAAACTTGTGGCGAATCCATTCTTGCTGAGCAAGGTTCCCGAGACCAGGTTTTTCCTCATGTCAGGCACATGCTTCACATTTGTCAGAGTGACCTCACGTCCAGATGTCATCTTCAAAATCACATTGCCGCGTCCTTCAATCTTGGAGACTGCAGTGTTTCCCATCCTGAGCTTCTCCTGAGTCTTGCTTTTCTGATAGGTGCTGAACATCGCCCTATCAGTGCAAATGTGGGTGGTTGCACCAGTGTCATACCACCATTCCCTGGGGTTGTTGCTTTCAACCATGTTGGCTTCAGTCACCACAGCAACAAGATCCTCCTCAGTGAGATTTGCCTGAGCCTTCTCATCTTTGATCTTCTTGCGACACTCAACAGTCTTGTGTCCCACTTTGTTGCAGTAGTGACACTTCCCCTTGAATCTCTCCACATTCGCATTGATTTCAATGCCTTTGTTCTTGAAGTTTTTTCCAGTAGCCTTCAGTGCTGCAGCAGTTTTCGAAGGCTTTGCTGGAGAATGGGCGTGTGCCTTTCCTTTGCCTTTGTGCTCAGCCATGTTGACACTATGCTCCTTAGCATTGATCTTGTCAGCAATTCGGTTCCTGGATTCCATCTGAAGCCTCATGATAAGCTCCTCAAGGCCCATCTTCTTCTTCTTGTGCTTCAGGTAGTTCTTGAAATCCGCATAGCTTGGAGGAAGCTTTTCAATGAAGCTGAGAGTTGTGAATGTCTCGCAGATGGACATCCCTTCAGCTTTGATTTCATGGCAAATGAGCTGGAACGCTTCCACCTGATCCATGATGGGTTTTGAATCCACCATTTTGAAGTCATGAAATTTTGCAACCACATACTTCTGGCAGCCAGCGTCCTCACCTCTGTACTTCTTGTCAAGTGATCTCCATAGCTCCTTCGCCGTTGGAATGTCACAGTAGACACGGTACAATGGGTCAATGAGGCGACCCAAAATGTAGCCTTTGCAGACGAAGTCAGAATGCACCCAAATGTCAACACTTGCGAGAGTGTGCACATCATCAATCCCGTAAGGGACAAGGGGCTTGTCCTCCTGGATGAACTTGTCCAGCTTCATCGTTGTTAGGAAGAACATCATCTTCTTCTGCCACGTTTTGAAGTTTTTGCCATCAAACTGGTCTGGCATCAGTCCTTGAGTGAACAGGCTGGGCACAGACGGAGGAGTTGGTACTGCAACCGGACCACTTGAGGTTCCTAGACCTGAACTCGTTTGATAAAGACCAGCACCGAACAAGCTACGGCGCGTGGTTTCATCAGCACTGTTTTCCGCAGGAAGGGTAGTGGTTGTTGTTGCTGCAGCGGTTGAGGAAGCAGGGATGTTTCCAGCGGTAGTCACACCAGATACATCAGTTGCAGCAACGTTGATTGGAGTTTGCGCGATGGTAGTGTCAATCGGGTGTTGTTTGCATCCGTCATTTTTCTGTTGAGAAAACATGAAAACGGATTAGAACTCCATTCAACAATAACAAATTATTATTAATATAATAATAAAAATAATAATCTAAATCGATTTTCATTTTTGGTGTTTGAACCAAATCATATCGATTTAAGTCTGAGAAAACGTTTTGCAAACTCGCTTAAAGCGTTCGCAGAAACCGTTTGTGTAGACTTTTAGATCGTTTCACAAACTCGCTTTATAAAGCGTTCGTGGAAACGATTCGAATACATAACGTTTTGAACAAAGTATCTTAAACGTTTCGCGGAAGTGCTAGAGAGCAGATCGCAAACACGTTTTTGAAACCGTTTACAAAACCTTTAAACCCGTTTCATAAATCGTTTTTCAATCCGATTAAAGCTTTAGACAGAAAGCGATAAAGAGTTAAGATTGTAGAAGCCGGAAACCCGAATCAAATAAACGATATAATAAAAGCGAGATGTTAAGGAAAGAAACGATTGAATAGACGAAATGAAACCCGATAAGAAAACGTTCATGGAGTCGAGATATGATATCTCTTTCCTTAACTCTTTATATTCGCTCCGTAGTGAGACGGGACTGTACAATATAGAGTCCCAGGATAAAACCATGGCGACGATTCACGCTTCACTCGTGAACGCCCTATCGAACTATAAAAGCTACGAAACACTCTCGAAACTAAAGACTTACGCTAAGGGATTTTTTTGCTGTGATATCGATGTGAAAAAGTAAGTGAAAATGAGAGAGGAGGAGACCACTATTTAAAGAGACGGACGCGAGCCCACTCGTGAACGTTGGGCTTAACTTGGTCCAAAAACAATAATCTTATCGGGCCGGAGGCCCTCCACCAAGACCCAAGACCCAAGACCAAGACCCACGACCCACGACCGCGCCCGCGCCCGCGCCCGCGCCGGACGGACGGCGGCGGCGGCGCGCGCGTGGGGAGCCTTCCTCTCTCTCCAAGCTGTTTAAACTCTTATGTCAAGAAGACATATTTATACAACTCAACATCTCCTCATTTGCCCGATGTGGGACTTTCACATATACATAATTGACTTATTTTCTGGGCTTATATCACATCTAGCCCAAGCCAATTTTTATTCACATTACACATAAAGCCAATGGGCTTTATGGATCCAACAATCTCCCACATGAATAGAAATGACTCTAAACATATGCAGACTAGATGTAGACTCGATAGACTCTAAAAAAAAATAAACTTTACTGACTAGACTTAAACTAAAGTTAGACAGACTGACTTATCGAGAGTGTTTGCGAAAAATTCACTGTGTTTGAGTAGGTGGCATTTTTAAGCCTTGAACCACTCATAGTTAATATCTGTCGGGTTTACTTTACCAGAAGGTGAACATGATGTCTTGAACCAACCGGTGTTTTATGTAGACCGAGACAACAGGCACAACGCAGCTTCATTTTCTCGTAGAACTTAGTTCTCTATTGTGTTCATTGTGGCCCTGAACTATTCCTGGTTTTCATGAGTGAACTTAGAGAATATAACCTTGCATTCATTCTCCTAGAAACGGCCCCATTTCACACTCATTAGGTGATTGACCATGAAAAGTATTGAGTAATACTTCACTTAGAAGCTATGGAATCATTAAAAGCATATGCTTATCCTTCTCTCATTCGTTAGCACTTATCATCTTTAGGAGCTGGGATGAGACTACTTTGTCTCAAAGTGCTTTGGTTAGATTCTACTTGATTTTGTTTTCCCTTTGAACCTACGTCTTGGGATCTCCAGTCATGATAGGTAGGGTTGCAGTCAAGCATCCTCATTAGTTATAGGCTTTAAACCCATTCCTTTTGATGATTTAGCAACAACATCTCGTGGCAAACCTTTAGTAAATGGATCCGCTAGGTTGTCAGCCGATTTGATGTAGTCTATTGTGATTACACCAGTTGAGATAAGTTGTCTAATGGTTTTGTGTCGTCTTCTAATGTGACGAGATTTACCATTGTAGAGATTATTCTGAGCCCGAGCTATAGCTGATTGACTATCGCAATGTATTCTTATAGCTGGTACAGGTTTCTCCCACATAGGAACATCTTCCAAAAAATTTCTAAGCCATTCAGCTTCTTCTGCTGCTTTGTCTAATGCTATGAACTCAGATTCCATAGTTGACCTAGCTAGCACTGTTTGTTTGGTAGATTTCCAAGATATTGCCGCTCCTCCTAGTGTAAAAACATATCTACTTGTGGATTTTGAGTTTTTAGAATCTGATATCCAGTTAGCGTCACTGTATCCTTCTAAAACTGCTGGTTCTTTACCATAGCGAAGCCCAAAATCTTTGGTGTAGCGCAAGTAATTGAGTACTCTCGTTATAGCTTTCCAGTGTGTATGGCCTGGATTACTTGTATATCGACTAAGTACGTTTACTGCATGCGCTAGGTCTGGTCTTGTACAATTGGTCAAGTACATGAGACTTCCGATCACACGTGCATACTCGTTTTGTGACACCGCTTCACCTGAATTCTTTGTCAAGTGCATTTTGGGATCTAACAGAGTTTTTGCAGTACTATTAGAGTAGTTTTTAAATCTCTCTAATATTGTTTCAGCATAATGAGATTGAGTTAAAGTAATTCCATTTGAATTTCTTATGATTTTAACCCCGAGAATAACATCTGCTAATCCCAAATCTTTCATCTCAAATCTTCCTTTGAGCATGTTTTTTGTTTGATTGATAATGTCTTTATTGCTTCCAATAATGAGCATATCATCTACATATAAACATAACAAAACATACGCATTTTTGGTAATTTTGTAGTACATGCATTTATCACATTCATTAATTTTGAAACCATTTGACATCATTGTATTGTCAAATTTTCGTGCCATTGTTTAGGAGCTTGTTTAAGCCCATAAAGTGACTTTACAAGTCGGCATACTTTGTCTTCCTGTCCAGGAATGACATGACCCTCAGGTTGTTTCATGTAAATTTCTTCTTCTAAATCACCATTTAGAAAAACTGTTTTTACATCCATTTGATGGATTTCTAAGTCTCTTAAGGCTGCGATAGCTATCATCGACCTTATAGATGTTATTCTGGTTACTGGAGAATATGTATCAAAATAGTCAAAGCCTTCCTTCTGTCGGAACCCTTGAACTACAAGCCTAGCTTTATATTTTCCACCAGGTTTTCGTGTCATTATCCATCTATTACCTAATGCTTTGCAGCCAGGTGGTAAATCCGTTACGTACCATGTGTAATTTTGCATGATAGAATCGAATTCACTTTTGACAGCTTCATTCCAAAACGGAGCTTCGGGTGAAGCCATAGCTTCTGCCAAAGTTTTTGGAACATTTTCTACTAGAAATGCCATTAGGAAATCATCACCAAAAGATTTCTCCTTTCGAGCTCTTTTGCTTCTCCGAGGTTCATCTTTTTCTTCATTTTCTGAGATATCATTTATAGAAACTTCAACGTTTGTCTCAATTTCTGAGTCCTTGTCGTTGTCTCTTTCTTCTCGAGTTCGTTTTGAACCATGTTTTTCCTTGTATGGAAAAATATTTTCGAAGAAAGATGCATTTCTAGACTCCATGACTGAATTTTTATAGATGTCTGATATTTCAGATTCATGTACCAGAAACCGATACGCAGTACTATTATGTGCATATCCGATGAAAATGCAATCCACTGTTTTAGGTCCAATAGTGACCTTCTTTGGTGGCGGTACTGCAACTTTTGCCAAGCACCCCCACACTTTGAGGTATTTATACGAAGGTAAATTACCTTTCCATAGTTCATATGGAGTTTTGCCAGTTATTTTGTGTGGAATCTTGTTGAGGATATAATTAGTGGTAAGCAACGCTTCCCCCCACATGTTCTGGGGTGACCCAGATTCCTGCAACATTGCATTCATCATCTCTTTAAGAGTTCGATTTTTTCGTTCAGCAACTCCATTAGATTCTGGTGAATAAGGGGTTGTAGTTTGATGTATTATTCCATCTTCCTTACAAAATGAATTGAATGGACCATCATACTCGCCTCCTCTGTCGCTTCTAACTACCTTAATAGTTGTTTTAAGCTGATTTTCGACCTCGAGTTTAAATTCTTTGAATTTATCTAAGGTTTCATCTTTGCTATGTAAAAGATAAACATAACAATATTTTGTGCAGTCATCTATGAAGGTCACAAAGTACTTTTTCCCTCCTCTAGTTGGCATATATTTCAAATCACATAAATCAGTGTGAATTAAATCTAGAGGTTTATTAGTTCTTTCAACACGAGGTGAGGGCGTTTTTGTGAGCTTAGCCTGTACGCAAACTTCAAATTTTTGTTTACTTGTTTTAAATTTGGGAATTAAATTTAAATTCATTAATCTTTGTATAGATTTATTATTTACATGGCCTAATCTTTCGTGCCATATATTAAAAGACTCAACCAAATAAGCAACTGGCTCTTTCTTATTCATTGAAACTTTTGGAGCTACAACTTTCGGAGGGACGGTCATTACATTCAACTTGACCAGTCCATCCTTAACATACCCCTTTCCCAAATACATCCCATTCTTCCTAATCACGAGCTTATCCGCCTCAAAACTTGTGGCGAATCCATTCTTGCTGAGCAAGGTTCCCGAGACCAGGTTTTTCCTCATGTCAGGCACATGCTTCACATTTGTCAGAGTGACCTCACGTCCAGATGTCATCTTCAAAATCACATTGCCGCGTCCTTCAATCTTGGAGACTGCAGTGTTTCCCATCCTGAGCTTTTCCTGAGTCTTGCTTTTCTGATAGGTGCTGAACATCGCCCTATCAGTGCAAATGTGGGTGGTTGCACCAGTGTCATACCACCATTCCCTGGGGTTGTTGCTTTCAACCATGTTGGCTTCAGTCACCACAGCAACAAGATCCTCCTCAGTGAGATTTGCCTGAGCCTTCTCATCTTTGATCTTCTTGCGACACTCCCTGGGGTTCTTGAAGTTTTTTCCAGTAGCCTTCAGTGCTGCAGCAGTTTTCGAAGGCTTTGCTGGAGAATGGGCGTGTGCCTTTCCTTTGCCTTTGTGCTCAGCCATGTTGACACTATGCTCCTTAGCATTGATCTTGTCAGTAATTCGGTTCCTGGATTCCATCTGAAGCCTCATGATAAGCTCCTCAAGGCCTATCTTCTTCTTCTTGTGCTTCAGGTAGTTCTTGAAATCCGCATAGCTTGGAGGAAGCTTTTCAATGAAGCTGAGAGTTGTGAATGTCTCGCAGATGGACATCCCTTCAGGTTTGATGAGGTGATTGGGAAACATCAAACAGGGGTGTTGTTTGCATCCGTCATTTTTCTGTTGAGAAAACATGAAAACGGATTAGAACTCCATTCAACAATAACTAATTATTATTAATATAATAATAAAAATAATAATCTAAATCGATTTTCATTTTTGGTGTTTGAACCAAATCATATCGATTTAGGTCTGAGAAAACGTTTTGCAAACTCGCTTAAAGCGTTCGCAGAAACCGTTTGTGTAGACTTTTAGATCGTTTCACAAACTCGCTTTATAAAGCGTTCGTGGAAACGATTTGAATACATAACGTTTTGAACAAAGTATCTTAAACGTTTCGCGGAAGTGCTAGAGAGCAGATCACAAACACGTTTTTGAAACCGTTTACAAAACCTTTAAACCCGTTTCATAAATCGTTTTTCAATCCGATTAAAGCTTTAGACAAAAAGCGATAAAGAGTTAAGATTGTAGAAGCCGGAAACCCGAATCAAATAAACGATATAATAAAAGCGAGATGTTAAGGAAAGAAACGATTGAATAGACGAAATGAAACCCGATAAGAAAACGTTCATGGAGTCGAGATATGATATCTCTTTCCTTAACTCTTTATATTCGCTCCGTAGTGAGACGAGACTGTACAAATATAGAGTCCCAGGATAAAACCATGGCGACGATTCACGCTTCACTCGTGAACGCCCTATCGAACTATAAAAGCTACGAAACACTCTCGAAACTAAAGACTTACGCTAAGGGATTTTTTGCTGTGATATCGATGTGAAAAAGTAAGTGAAAATGAGAGAGGAGGAGACCACTATTTAAAGAGACGGACGCGAGCCACTTTCCGCAACAGTCTCTGCACGTGGACGGAAATCTCGCGGAGATCGAGGGAAGTTGAGTTTCGAAAACTTATTCCCCAAGACTCGCTCTTCCCAATCTTATCTCGTTTAAATATCTCGAGAGGATAAACTGCATGTCGTTTTTATTTTCTAGACAAACTACTTGTCGTTTCAAAATAAAATGCATGTTGTTTTTTGAGAATTAAATGGGTCAAACGTTGGGCTTAACTTGGTCCAAAAAAAATAATCTTATCGGGCCGGAGACCCACGACCCACGACTCACGACCCGCGCCCGCGCCGGACGGACGGCGGCGGCGGCGCGCGCGTGGGGAGCCTTCCTCTCTCTCCAAGCTGTTTAAACTCTTATGTCAAGAAGACATATTTATACAACTCAACATCTCCTCATTTGCCCGATGTGGGACTTTCACATATACATAATTGACTTATTTTCTGGGCTTATATCACATCTAGCCCAAGCCAATTTTTATTCACATTACACATAAAGCCAATGGGTTTTATGGATCCAACAGCTTCATCTCCTAAAACAAAAGAGGAACATGAGAAAACAATCGTCATCTCCGCGTAATTCCTTTTTTCAACGTTTCTGCTTGCTGCATTGCTCTTCTTGTGGAAAGGGTTCAGGAGGCCGGAAAAATGATGAACGTCCTCTTCTCAGTTTAAGCTGTAGCGATCACTCTGTTGGTTCCTCCATCAACTATGGTGGTTCTATAAAAGGCAATCAATCCTATAACATTTACTCAAACCAAGGAAAGATGTCATCTTTCGATGGAAGCAACTCTGACACTTCTGATTCCTTAGAGGAAAGGCTATCACACGAAGGAGTCACGGGAGGCTTCCTCCTTTGAAGCCTCCACCTGGAAGAACATCTTATGCACATTTAGGGAAGCCTCCTTCTGGAAAAGTTGAACCTCTTCCACATGAACCACCCAAGTTTCTCAAAGTATCCTCAAACAAGGGCTCTGCTCATCATCCTCAACCGCCAGCTCCACCACCGCCCATGCCATCTTCTTCTGGTCCTCCACGACCACCTCCTCCACCTCCTCCTCCTTGTGGTTCTGGTGGGCCTAAGCCACCTCCTCCTCCTGGTAGTTCTGGTGGGCCTAAGCCACCTCCTTCTCCTCCTGGACCAAAAGGACCTCGTCCACCTCCACCGATGAGTCTTGGTCCAAAAACTCCTCGACCAGCAAAATCATCATCAGATGATGATAATGGTGCTCCTAAAACAAAACTGAAGCCATTTTTCTGGGATAAAGTACAAGCAAATCTACACAAGACGGGATGACCTAGACGTCTGTGCCATAATGCCTGATCTTCTACAGCTCGTACACGATGACTTCTGACTACTGTGACATCCCGATAAACATACACACCATTACGAACCTCACCGGCTCCAATCAGGGTCCTCGTAAAACGGTCCTGCAAGATACACAATGTGTCAGTAAACAGAGCAAAGCAACCAGTTTGATTTAATATCTTTGCAACAGATAATAACGTGCAGTTCAAGTTTGGAACATAAAGAACATTCTCAAGAACCAGTTTCTTGATAAACAAAGCTTTCCAGACTTGGTAGCGTATACGACGCTTCCATCAGCAAAGTGTATAGGACAAGGAGGGATCGTGATCATCGATTCAAGAATATACATGTCGCCAGTCATGTGGTGCGACGCTCCTGAATCGAGTATCACTTCTCCTGTTTGAATATTACCGTTCAGACGATCTGGAATAGGTGTTGTCTTTTGTTGCTCCAGTAGTTGAGTCAGAGACGCCCACTGTTCCGGAGTGAAGTTGGGAAAAGGAGAGGCTGTGGCTGCCTGAGCTGCATTGGAACGTGGTTGTTGATAACCTCCTCGTCCACGTCCACGACTTTGATAGGAACCTCCTCTTCCTCGAGAGTTACCTCTGTTTCCTCTGTCACCTTGATTCTTTTCTAGCCACCACTCCGGGAACCCAACGATCTGCCAGCAATCTTTCTTTTCATGACCACTGCGATTGCAATGAGAACAACTCAGTGCCT
Organism: Raphanus sativus; assembly: GCF_000801105.2. Taxonomy (NCBI): domain Eukaryota; kingdom Viridiplantae; phylum Streptophyta; class Magnoliopsida; order Brassicales; family Brassicaceae; genus Raphanus; species Raphanus sativus. Next base: position 24,915,824 of record NC_079514.1, on the reverse strand, counting down.
GACGATTAGCCATTACTGCTGCATTGAAACCGCTCTCAACCGAGGGAGCTGTTTCTGTCTTGGCACTGAAACCAACCGTGTCTTGCTTAGTCTCTGATCGAGAGGTAGTCAAACGTCGCTCCTCTCGCACCACACATTGATACACATTGTTAAGATCAGGTAGTGGCTCCATCGCGATGATATTTGTCACCACGTTGCCAAACCGTGCCTCATCGAGACCCATGAGGAACTGGTGTACTCGTCCTTCTTCATGTTCCTTGGTGATTTGTGTCATCGCAGAACATGTGCACTTGGGTAGCGGTTTGTACGTGAGCAACTCCTCCCATCGAGCAGACAGCTTTCCAAAATATTCCAAGACGCTCATGCCGTCTTGTTTACACGCAGACAGTTCTGCACGGAGTTGATGTGCACGAACAGAGTTCCCAATTGAGAGCCGTTGGCGTAGTTGTTCCCACAACTTGTGAGCATCCGATGTAAACGTCACGATCGAACGCACGGTGGGTGAGATCGACGTCCTTATCCACCCCACAATCATGGAATTCACCGTATTCCATGCTTCCAAGTCGGCCGAATCTTCCGCTGGTTTGGTTAGAGAACCATCGATGAAACCCGATTTTCTCTTGGCACGAAGAGCGTTCTCCAACTCGGAGGCCCATTCAGCATAGTTTTCTCCCGTGAGTTGCACCGGGGAGATAGCGACACCAGGGTTATCGGACGAAGCTAAATCATATGGGGAATGAACTTTTGGGGCCATCACTGATGAAAAAAAAAAATTTGTAATCTAGAGAGGCTCTGATACCATGTAAAGTACGCAGAAGCTTTATGTAAACTGTGTTATCTTATTCATTGGCAATCGCCATCTATATATACATGCGTTAGAGATATACACGAGATAGAGATATACACAAGATATTCTTAGTAACTATATAAGTCTATCTCCATAATAGTTGGACTTATCCATATCTTCTCAACAGAAATCGAATGAACGATGGTACATTTAGAGGTGGGGCTCAAGCATTTAAGCTGGACACTCTTTTGAAATTAGCAGATGTGAAAGGAACTGATGGGAAAACAACGCTGCTCCAATTCGTTATTCAAGAGATAATTAGAACAGAAGGAAGGAGAGCTGCGCGTACCATCAGAGAGAGCCAAAGCTTCTCCAGTGTCAAAACAGAGGATCTAATGGCAGAGGAAGCCTCTGAAGAGAACTACCGCAGTCTTGGACTTCAGAAAGTCTCAGGGTTGGGCGGTGAGCTAGAACATGTGAAGAAATCAGCAAACATCGATGCTGATGGTTTGACAGGGACTGTTCTGAAAATGGGACACGCCTTGTCGAAAGCCAAAGACTTTGTCAACTCAGAGATGAAGAGCTCAGGTGAGGAAAGTGGGTTTCGTGAAGCGCTTGAAGATTTCATTCAAAACGCTGAAGGAAGGATTGTGTCGATTCTAGAGGAAGAGAAGAGAATAAAGGCTCTGGTGAAGAGTACAGGGGACTACTTCCATGGGAAAGCAGGGAAAGACGAAGGGCTGCGTTTGTTTGTGATTGTACGCGATTTCTTGATAATCTTGGATAAGATCTGCAAAGAAGTAAAAGGAAGACCGGTGAAGATTGCGAGGAAACAGGGTTCGACAGCCTCGGCTTCTTCTGAAACTCCAAGACAACCACCGTCGTTAGATCCTAAACAGAAGCTGTTTCCAGCTATTACAGAGAGACGAATGGATCAGTCTAGTTCAGATTCAGACTAAAAAAAACACAATCTTGGGTTTTGTTACTTGTTAGGACGTAAAAAATCCTCTGCGGTTTTGCTGATTAGCTTCTGGTCATTTGGTCACAGTTGCAGAGACGTCTGGTTAACTGATGATGAGATGAACAAATCACAAAAGAGCTTTTGAGGTGAAAAACTGGTACTGACATTTTCGGCCTTAGTTTTAGAACAGAGAGTCACACTTCTTGATTCTTGTTGGCTTGTAGAATAGTACTCCTTGTGTGTTTCCTTTTGTAACATTATTATCAATTACACACTATTATTCATTTTGACTTGAAACTAAAGCAACCCAAACTTTTAAATTAATGATAAATTGCAGAAAGCTTCATTGATATAAAGAAAGTAGTTTATATTATATGCTTATTCTGGTAAAACACTTTCATATATATATATATATATATATATGCACACAAACTAAAAACAACTGAGAAAAAACAAACATATCCACTACAAAAAAAAAAAAAAAAAAATCCACTACATGTGATCTATGACTAATACACGTTTATTTTGTCTTAAAACCAAAAAAGAGAAAACAGAGTCAGAGATCTAAATATACTGTGTTAAAAAAGAAAGACCTAATCTTCCTGAGTCTTTGAAGGACCAGACTTCTTGGGGAGAAGGAGATTGTGGATATTAGGCATCACTCCTCCATTGGCAATAGTCACATCTCCAAGAAGCTTGCTTAGCTCCTCATCGTTTCTCACAGCGAGCTGAATGTGACGAGGGACTTTTACCAAAAAAAAAAAAAAAAAAAAAATGTGACGAGGGACAATACGTGTCTTCTTGTTGTCTCTTGCTGCGTTCCCAGCGAGTTCAAGTACCTTAAAAAGAGAGATCAAATCAAACACAAACATTTTTCAATCCTCAACAACGAAACTAGATGCTTTCCAAATTCAGTAACATACTCTGTTTGGTAATAAGATCAAAACTACCAAAAAAAAACGAACCAAAGGTTACCAATCAGGGATAAATTACTGAAGTACCCCCCCAAATTTTGCATGGCGTATTCGTAAAATGAGAGAGGACGTAACAGATACGAGTAAGGGCATGTTCGTTTCTCCATTTTTAATCTTCATTCAAATGATTCATTTGTATGATCCATTCAGATGATTCATCCAGATTTTAGAGGTTGTTTGTTTCTCCATCTAGATGAGTCATCTAAATGAACCATTTAAATGAATTGTATGTTTGTTTCTCCATTTGTAATTTCCATTCAAATGAATTTGATATACAAATTACATATATACACTTGTTTTGAATTAATCATATGTTTGATATTAATTTTAAGTATACTAATTTTTATTATTTAGTATAAAATATATTTACACTAAAATTATTTTAAAATTATCATTTTGACATTTATAATTTTTTTTTCATATAAGTTAATAAAAGTTTATTTAAATTTGCATTTTGATATTCATAAATTTATAATTTTTAAATTTGCATTTTGACATTCATAAATTCATAGATTTATAAGTTTCATAAATGAGAACCAACATTATAGAATGTAATAAAGTTTCAAAATATTTAATTCTAGAAGATGAGAATCCACATATTAACATAATGTGATATAAAGTTTCAAGATATTTAAATCTAAAAAATGAAAACCCACGTAACATAATGTGATATAAAGTTTAAAAAAACAGCAAGCTTCTACTACACCAAACATCACAGCAAGCTTTTACTTCACCAAACAGTATCCTCTACTTCACCAAACCTGAAAAATCAGAACCATTACCAAACCTGAAGTGTCAGAACCATTACACCAAAGAAAAAATGATTCTACACAAGAGTAAGAAGCTTTAGACATAACCAAAAGTTGATTCTCATATAAGAAGATAAGTCTCACAAACTGTACTTCATCAGTTCCAGGGACAGAGGTCATTGAAAATGGAAGTTGTATCTGAATATGACCACCTGCAGATATTACAAGCATCAAGTAAACAAGAATGAGATGGAAATACATTTTCAGAGAAATGATATCACAAACGAGAAGAGGAAGATAGAAAGAGTGTAGCAAAAGACTAGACTAGATGCACATACAAAAGACTAGACTAGACTATACAGAAAACGTCTTGAAAACTAAAACCCACATGACACTTGAAGCTAACATCTTAACATTATAACTCCATATCAAAATTTCAAAAGATAAACCACTAAATGACTGGAACCCATGACCCTGATTATGGAAAAGACTAATTGCAGATCATAAAAAATGAGAAATGAGACCACACGCGTTAATACATAAACCATAATACATTAACACTTGACAAAAAGTACATGTTGATATGTCTGTCAGAGATTACTACAAGGATCTTCTTTCACCAACCTGCTTTGCTACCAATGTACCTTAAATAAGAGAATGAAACAGAAGAAAAAAAGCATTGCTCTAACTTGAAGCTAACATCTTAACTAGTGAGATAAGCTAAGCTAAGAAGCAGCAGCTCAATTCAAATCACACAGCTCAATTTGAAGCAAGAACTGAACTAAACATTTTCCTTTTACAGAGCTGATTCATTATTACCACCAAAACCCATCACAACATAAGCTAAGCTAAGCTAAGCAAACAAGAGAACATTCAAACTCATCACGAGATCTCTTGCTTAAGATTCACAAGCAATGAGATTCTATCACACCCATCAACGAACAACATCAGTAAACTAGCAAACCAAGCAAACTTGAGAGAGAGAGGCGGATAGATATACTTGAGAGAGAGAGGAGGAGAGTGAGCTGCGGTGCGAGAAAGAGACGCGAAGAGGAGACGCGGTGAGAGAGAGACGGAGAGGAGACGCGGCGGAGAGAGAGAGACGGAGACGAGACCCGGCGGAGAGAGAGAGACGGATAAGAGATGCGGCGAAGAGAGAGAGACGTGGAGAGGAGACGCTGTGAGAGAGAGAGACGTGGAGAGGATACGCGGTGAGAGAGAGAGGCGGAGAGGAGATGCGGTGAGAGAGAGAGAGAGGCGGAGACGCGGCGGAGAGAGAGAGACGAGAGGAGACGCGACAGAGAGGAAGAGAGCTTAAGCTATGGTGATTTCATGGTGATCTGCTTGAGATAATGAAATCATGTTAACGACAGACGAGAGGAGACAGTGAAAGCTTTAGGTTTTAGGTTTGTAATTTCAAGATTTGGTGAGGGGCAAAATCGACATTTCAATATTTTGACTGAACCTGATCCATACAAATGATTCAAATCGGCTCAGTCAACTGACTTTTGAAATTAAACCTAATTTTTCGAAAATCATTCAAATGAACCATTCAAATGAGTTGTACTTTTTGTGTATAAACGAACAAAAAGCTCATTTACATTTGAATGGATCATTTGAATGGAGAAACGAACAGCCCCTATGTGACAGGAAAGAGAATATTCACCTCGGCGGCTAGATACTCGAGGACGGCGGCGAGATAAACCGGAGCACCAGCTCCGACACGTTCGGCGTATTTACCGGCTTTGAGGAATCGAGCGATACGACCGACAGGGAATTGGAGCCCAGCCTTGCTGCTACGAGACGTGGCTTTCTTCGCTGCACCGGATCCGAGAGCTTTTCCACGACCTGCCATTTTTTTTTTTTGACAAAAAAAAGAGAAACAAAATTGGAGGATTGGGGTAACGATATGTTTGATCGTAGGATATAACGAACCTTTTCGGGTTTTTATATACCCTAACTGGCCAATCATAATTGTAACATCCCTATCCCGGGCCTATTTTTGTTTTAATGAGAACGGGCTTCTCTACGGCCCATTTGACAATAACCTAGGGTTCTCGGCAGTTTCTTATAAATAGAACTGCAGCCCCCTTCTCTTCTCTCCATCAGAAACAGAAGGGAAGCCCTGCAGAGATTCCCGGAGACTGGAAGCCCTAGCCGTCAAGCTCTTTTCCCTGTGTCGTCGTCTCTCTCTTCTCTCTTTTCTCTCTCCCTCCTCCCGTCCGATCTCTCTCTCACCTCGGCGCCCTCTCCCTCTCTCTTTGCCGGCGGTCGATTGGTGGTGGTGGTGGTGGTAGCCGTGTGGTGTGGTGGTGTGGTGGTGACCAGATCTGATCTCGTTTCTCCTTATCTCTTGTTCCAGATCTAGGCTAAGGTGAGGTGTCTTGAACTCATCTTGCTTTCAGGATCTTTATATTGTTTTGTGTTGGATCTAGGATTGATTAATCCTTGTTTGAAAGTTAGGGTGTTAGATCATGATGAAAGCTAGGGTGTTAGATGAATGATCATGATGCATAAGAACCCTCACACTGTTAAATGGGACTTAATGGACTGCCTTGTGTTGATGTGGAAATTATTGATGTGGATGTTTGTGTGATTGATCTTGTGTCCCATGTGATGAAGAGTGATTCAAAGGTAGGTTATTAGAGAAAATAGTTGCATTGTACTAAGTGTTGTGATGGTATCTTGAGCAGTGTATGTATTATAAGTGTTGGTTGCTAAGTGATAATGAATACCATATGAAGTATGGAGTAAGAGTCTAAGTGCATGTGAAATGATTTATGAAGTTGAGAAGTTTTAAGTGTGTTCATGTATATGAGTCTAAGTGTTAAAGTATGAGATGGTGGAAGTGAAAGTCAATGATAAAGTGAATGAGGTTGAGTAAAGTGAAAGAGTTTGAGTAAAGATGAAAGTGGTAAGAACGAGGTTGAGTATGAGAATGTGAAAGTGGAAGTGTCAATGAACTTGCTTGTAGTCCTGTTTGGACCACCGAGAACGGGTGGGCGTCTAGAGTCTAGGATGTGATGTGACCCGTGGGACAGTAGCCTAACACGAGGTACCCACGGGAAGTAATGAGGATTGCCTACCGCGAGATGCGGGATATAAGAAGATGTGGCGCCTAGGATCGAGTCGAGTCAATGCCGAGTCGTGGCATAATTATGGCTATTACGAACGGGTGGCGGACAGTGCCAATGGGCCAACGAGCTGCAACTCGGATAGCCATTTAGGAAGCTGAGGGAAGGACGGTTACCCGAGAGAAGGGCGCCTCTTTCAGGATAGGCTGGACGGGTAGGGAGATCCGTAAACGGCTATAGGTCCTAAGTCTAGGTTGATTGGAGTCAGTTTGCTCTTGTGGCGGTTGTCGAGTCGGTCTTATCTTTTATTAAGTGTTGTGTAGAAATGACTGAGTTCGTTGTATGGGTTGACTGCTAGGTTGCTAGAAATGATGTTGTTTTGAAGTACTTTATTTTGCCCTGTTGATTGTAGTGATTGGTTAGTCCTGGCTCCCGCATAGAGTAATGTAGAGTGTCTTGCGGGCAAGCTGGACTAGAGCCACTTCACTGAGTAATTCAATTGCTCACTCCTCCCATCTCCATTTCCCTTGCGCAGGACTGTAAGTAGAAGTAAATGGATACGGGTGGATCGGAATTTCAAAGAAAGCAATGCGTCCGTCGACTCTTGGGACCAGTAACGGGCACGGCGGTTTGCCTTAAAGGGTATAGGCGTGCCCATAACTCCCTTTCGTTAACTCCGGTCGGACGCCGGGGGACAGGGATGTTACAATTGGTATCAGAGCGGGGGTTCAGATCCCTTAGTGCTATTCTAAGGGGTCGGCATTTCCAAAATTTTCAAAATCTTGTTTTAAAGAAAAAGAGTTTGTGAAAGTTTGATACTTTAGAAAGTTGTGAGATGTTTTCAAAAAAAAAAAAAAAAAAAAAAAAAGAAACCACCCATTATATCCATGCTTCTATTATGGTTCGGATCGATTTCTTTACTGCAGGATGTTTCCGCTTGATCACTACGAGTGGAGGATGCCGCGATGCACTACGGGCGAGTGGGCACCCGGGAGTACGCCCGAAAACTGTACCGTGACGCAGAGGGGAACTGGGTGCAGCCCATGTTTCCACTTCCAGAGCCGGAGGAACAGTTCCGAGAAATTCCCGTTCGTTGGGTACCCTCACGAGCAGACTGTGAGCCGTAAGGTGACAATGCCACATTTCCAGAGGATGGCTATGGAGCAGCGCATGCTGCGGGGCTGTGCGACCTTCCAGCTTGCCCCAGATGACGATCTCCCGAGGAAGCGTGGTCGCCCAAGCAAGGCGGCTAGGGTCACTTGGGAACCCCCAATAGCATTTGCTGGGGAATGCCAGTGTGGAGCACCGTTTCAGAATAAGCAGAAGGTCCGATCAGTTGCTGGCTACACGGAGGACTTCATCAACCAAGCCAAGTTGTGCAAGCCTAAGAGCGCGGAAATGTGGTGTAGCTGGTATAAGCATGGACTACGTAAGGACATTCAGGCTCAGCTGAAAGGAGTCTTGGAACCTCTTGAGTTTGCTCTGGTACAGCGGATGGCGGGATTCGCAATCGAGGCAGAGGGACAGATTGAAGCCAAGGAAACCGGCCAAGGAAAACCAGGAGGGGGAGAACCGAAGGCGGACATGGTGGAACCAACCAAGGAGAAACGGGGACGTCCACAGGAGCCTTCTACGGGGCCAGACGACTGCGACTGTGACATACTAGTTCAGGCGGTGCAGAAGTCAAGCAAAGTGAGAGACTACCTGGGGGAGTTCTTGCTTACCGCCAAGCAGTGTCTGCCCAAGCCTGCAGAGGAATGGTGTAGGTTGTTCAAAGCCGGACTTCGCAGAGAGATACGCGAGAAGCTGGATGGTGTCTTGGAGCCCTAGAGTTTGCCCTTGGGAAGAGAATAGCTAGTCAAGCCATAACTGCGGAAGAGAGGATTGCAGAGAAGATTACAAAGACCGAGCATCACTACGTATTGGGGGAAGACGGAGACCCGGTTCAGGCAGATGGGGACATTCGCATAGCAGCCCTTGGGTCCGAGGACGACAGTACCCCCACACGTGGTGGTGGGTGGCTGAGCGAGTAGGATCATTTCTCGGGAGTAGGACACGCGCGTTGATTAGGTTATGGTTTTCATTTCATCGATTGTTAGTTGGTGTTATTTCCTTTTGTTAGGCATTCTGTGTTTGTACATATGCCATGAGTTTTCTGAACTATTGTAGTCCTACTCCATTTTCATCTATTGAATTCATTCGTTGGTTTTAAGATGATCGAGTGAAGGTTAAAGTACGGGTTATAAGGAATGAAGGAGTAGGATGAGTATAATTCATTTACGGGAGTTCAGGTTTAGTTAGGAACCATCGAAACCGGGAAGAAAGGACGTGTCCGAAAGCAGGAACCGTAACCATGGCGTGGTATCATCTCAGATAGTGATTTCTTTTCCCTTCATGGAGATTCTCCAACCTCCCCCTAAAGGTCACCACAAAAGGAAGCATGATGACGATGGACTCTCTCTCAGCTCCTCCGAAGCGAAGCGGCTCAGGAACTCATCGAAAGTCACAGACTTTTCTCAACCCTCTGCCGTTGGCAACATGCTCGAAGCTTTAGACGGTGGCAAGTTCGGGGGCGTCACCAAGGAGTGGAAGAAGTGGCTAACCGGAGGATGGGGCTTGTGAAGCGATGTATCTGGTTATATCCATCGCCGGCTCATACTGCGCTTGGAGCAGCAGCAGATGATGAGGAGTTTTTGAGTTGGAGAATCAACTTGCTGTTGATTGTGTGATTGATTTGGATGGTGTGGGTGCTGAGAAGAAAGCTCTTTGTGTGGTCCCTTCTTTCAGTGAGATTGTGATTCTTGATTCTGATGATGAGGATGATGTTGTTGAAAGGGAGAAGCCCAAGTACCCATTTCAGTCAACCCTTGTGCAGCGCCAGAAGAGTCAAGGTAATGTGGTGCCTTGACGCCGCAATCCGTTTTTGAGGAGGTTGTGTTGAGGAAGGGGAAGGACATGTCTTGTGCCATTACTCCATTCCATTTATCAAATTCGTTCGTTGGTTTTAAAGACCCTGAGCAAAGTGTTAGTGACTGGTTTGTTCCCGGGGGTGATGTGTGATTATGTGGGTGTATTCCTGATCCGGACGAATGAGTTTAAGCCTGGAATTCGACCAGTCATGGGGAATCAAGGTGTTACCTTTAGTGTTCTGATGTAGATTCTGAGTTGAAGCATGTTAGTCGAGGACGGTTGTATTAGTGAATATGTATGGAGTTGCCACAAAAGTTACATGTACCATATGGAAATGGGATCGTCAAGACGGACCGACTGACTCGAGTAGCAAGCTTATGTGCTGGAATAGGAAGAAGGTGGAGGGTACATATACCGCTGATGAAATCTTGCGCAATCCTACAACCTATTGGACTTCTGGAAGTACTTGTACAAGGAACGTATGAGAGATC
>NC_079514.1:24833757-24905778 GCF_000801105.2 Raphanus sativus | reverse complement strand
AGTGTTTCGTAGCTTTTATAGTTCGATAGGGGCGTTCACGAGTGAAGCGTGAATCGTCGCCATGGTTTTTATCCTGGGACTCTTATATTGTACAGTCCTCGTCTCAACTACGGAGCGAAATATAAAGAGTTAAGGAAAGAGATATCATATCTCGACTCCATGAACGTTTTCTTATCGGGTTTCATTTCGTCTATTCAAATCGTTTCTTTCCTTAACATCTCGCTTTTATTAATATCGTTTATTTGATTCGGGGTTTCCGGCTTCTACAATCTTAAACTCTTTATCGCTTTCTGTCTAAAGCTTTAATCGGATTGAAAAAGCGATTTATGAAACGGGTTTAAAGGTTTTGTAAACGGTTTCAAAAACGTGTTTGCGATCTGCTCTCTAGCACTTCCGCGAAACGTTTAAGATACTTTGTTCAAAAAACGTTATGTATTCAAATCGTTTCCACGAACGCTTTATAAAGCGAGTTTGTGAAACGATCTAAAAGTCTACACAAACGGTTTTCTGCGAACGCTTTAAGCGAGTTTGCAAAACGTTTTCTCAGACTTAAATCGATATGATTTGATTCAAACACCAAAAATGAAAATCGATTTAGATTATTATTTTTATTATTATATTTAAAATTTGTTATTGTTGAACTGGAGTTCTAATCCGTTTTCATGGTTTTCTCAACAGAAAAAATGACGGATGCAAACAACACCCGCCGATTGACACTACCATCGCGCAAACTCCAATCAACGTTGCTGCAACTGATGTATCTGTGTGAACTACCGCTGGAAACATCCCTGCTTCCTCAACCGCTGCAGTAACACAACACCACCTACCCTCCTGCGGAAAACAGTGCTGATGAAACCACGCGCCGTAGCTTGTTCGGCTGGGTCTTTATCAAACGAGTTCAGGTCTAGGAACCTCAAGTGGTCCGGTTGCAGTAGCCAACTCCTCCGTCTGTGCCAAGCCTGTTCACTCAAGGACTGATGCCAGACCAGTTTTGATGGCAAAAAACTTCAAAACGTGGCAGAAGAAGATGATGTTCTCCTAACAACGATGAAAGCTGGACAAGTTCATCTAGGAGGACAAGCCCCTTGTCCCTTACGGGATTGATGATGTGCACACTCTCTCGCAAGTGTGACAATTTGGGTGCATTCTGACTTCGTCTGCAAAGGCTACATTTTGGGTCGCCCTCATTGACCCATTGGTAACGTGTCTACTGTGACATTCCAACGGCGAAGGAGCTATGGAGATCACTTGACAAGAAGTACAGAGGTGAGGACGCTGGCTGCCAGAAGTATGTGGTTGCAAAATTTCATGACTTCAAAATGGTGGATTCAAAACCCATCATGGATCAGGTGGAAGCGTCCAGCTCATTTGCTATGAAATCAAAGCTGAAGGGATGTCCATCTGCGAGACATTTCACAACTCTCAGCTTCATTGAAAGCTTCCTCCAACTATGCGATTTCAAAAACTACCTGAAGCACAAGAAGAAGAATAGGGCCTTGAGGAGCTTATCATGAGGCTTCAGATGGGAATCCAGGAACCGAATTGCTGACAAGATCAATGCTAAGGAGCATAGTGTCAACATGGCTGAGCACAAAGGCAAAGGAAAGGCACACGCCCATTCTCCAGCAAAAGCCTTCGAAAACTGCTGCAGCACTGAAGGCTACTGGAAAAAACTTCAAGAACAAAGGCATTGAAATCAATGCGAATGTGGAGAGATTCAAGGGGTAGTGTCACTACTGCAACAAAGTGGACACAGACTGTTGAGTGTCGCAAGAAGATCAAAAGATGAGAAGGCTCAGCAAATCTCACTGAGGAGGATCTTGTTGCTGTGGTGACTGAAGCCAACATGGTTGAAAGCAACAACCCCAGGGAATGGTGGTATGACACTGTGCAACCACCCACATTTGCACTGAAAGGGCGATGTTCAGCACCTATCAGAAAAGCAAGACTCAGGAAGAAGCTCAGGATGGAAACACTGCAGTCTCTCAAGATTGAAGGATGCGGCAATGTGATTTGAAGATGACATCTGGACGTGAGGTCACTCTGACAAATGTGAAGCATGTGCCTGGACATGAGGAAAAACCTGGTCTCGGGAACCTTGCTCAGCAAGAATGGATTCGCCACAAGTTTGAGGCGGATAAGCTCGTGATTAGGAAGAATGGGATGTATTTGGGAAAGGGGTATGTTAAGGATGGACTGGTCAAGTTGAATGTAATGACCGTCCCTCCGAAAGTTGTAGCTCCAAAAGTTTCAATGAATAAGAAAGAGCCAGTTGCTTATTTGGCTGAGTCTTTTTAATATATGGCACGAAAGATTAGGCCATGTAAATAATAAATCTATACAAAGATTAATGAATTTAAATTTAATTGCCAAATTTAAAACAAGTAAACAAAAAATGTGAAGTTTGCGTACAGGCTAAGCTCACAAAAACGCCCTCACCTCGTGTTGAAAGAACTAATAAACCTCTAGATTTAATTCACACTGATTTATTGTGATTTGAAATATATGCCAACTAGAGGAGGGAAAAAGTACTTTGTGACCTTCATAGATGACTGCACACAAAATATTGTTATGTTTATCTTTTACATAGCAAAGATGAAACCTTAGATAAATTCAAAGAATTTAAACTCGAGGTCGAAAAATCAGCTTAAAACAACTATTAAGGTAGTTAGAAGCGACAGAGGAGGCGAGTATGATGGTCCATTCAATTCATTTTGTAAGGAACATGGAATAATACATCAAACTACAGCCCCTTATTCACCAGAACCTAATGGAGTTGCTGAACGAAAAAATCGAACTCTTAAAGAGATGATGAATGCAATGTTGCAGGAATCTGGGTCACCCCAGAACATGTGGGGGGGAAGCGTTGCTTACCACTAATTATATCCTCAACAAGATTCCACACAAAATAACTGGCAAAACTCCATATGAACTATGGAAAGGTAATTTACCTTCGTATAAATACCTCAAAGTGTGGGGGTGCTTGGCAAAAGTTGCAGTACCGCCACCAAAGAAGGTCACTATTGGACCTAAAACAGTGGATTGCATTTTCATCGGATATGCACATAATAGTACTGCGTATCGGTTTCTGGTACATGAATCTGAAATATCAGACATCCATAAAAATTCAGTCATGGAGTCTAGAAATGCATCTTTCTTCGAAAATATTTTTCCATACAAGGAAAAACATGGTTCAAAACGAACTCGAGAAGAAGAAACAACGACAAGGACTCAGAAATTGAGACAAACGTTGAAGTTTCTATAAATGATATCTCAGAAAATGAAGAAAAAGATGAACCTCGGAGAAGCAAAAGAGCTCGAAAGGAGAAATCTTTTGGTGATGATTTCCTAATGGCATTTCTAGTAGAAAATGTTCCAAAAACTTTGGCAGAAGCTATGGCTTCACCCGAAGCTCCGTTTGGAATGAAGCTGTCAAAAGTGAATTCATTTCTATCATGCAAAATTACACATGGTACGTAACGGATTTACCACCTGGCTGCAAAGCATTAGGTAATAGATGGATAATGACACGAAAACCTGGTGGAAAATATAAAGCTAGGCTTGTAGTTCAAGGGTTCCGACAGAAGGAAGGCTTTGACTATTTTGATACATATTCTCTAGTAACCAGAATAACATCTATAAGGTCGATGATAGCTATCGCAGCCTTAAGAGACTTAGAAATCCATCAAATGGATGTAAAAACAGCCTTTCTAAATGGTGATTTAGAAGAAGAAATTTACATGAAACAACCTGAGGGTCATGTCATTCCTGGACAGGAAGACAAAGTATGCCGACTTGTAAAGTCACTTTATGGGCTTAAACAAGCTCCTAAACAATGGCACGAAAAATTGACAACACAATGATGTCAAATGGTTTCAAAATTAATGAATGTGATAAATGCATATACTACAAAATTACCAAAAATGCGTATGTTTTGTTATGTTTATATGTAGATGATATGCTCATTATTGGAAGCAATAAAGACATTATCAATCAAACAAAAAACATGCTCAAAGGAAGATTTGAGATGAAAGATTTGGGATTAGCAGATGTTATTCTCGGGGTTAAAATCATAAGAAATTCAAATGGAATTACTTTAACTCAATCTCATTATGCTGAAACAATATTAGAGAGATTTAAAAACTACTCTAATAGTACTGCAAAAACTCTGTTAGATCCCCAAATGCACTTGACAAAGAATTCAGGTGAAGCGGTGTCACAAAACGAGTATGCACGTGTGATCGGAAGTCTCATGTACTTGACCAATTGTACAAGACCAGACCTAGCGCATGCAGTAAACGTACTTAGTCGATATACAAGTAATCCAGGCCATACACACTGGAAAGCTATAACGAGAGTACTCAATTACTTGCGCTACACCAAAGATTTTGGGCTTCGCTATGGTAAAGAACCAGCAGTTTTAGAAGGATACAGTGACGCTAACTGGATATCAGATTCTAAAAACTCAAAATCCACAAGTAGATATGTTTTTACACTAGGAGGAGCGGCAATATCTTGGAAATCTACCAAACAAACAGTGCTAGCTAGGTCAACTATGGAATCTGAGTTCATAGCATTAGACAAAGCAGCAGAAGAAGCTGAATGGCTTATAAATTTTTTGGAAGATGTTCCTATGTGGGAGAAACCTGTACCAGCTATAAGAATACATTGCGATAGTCAATCAGCTATAGCTCGGGCTCAGAATAATCTCTACAATGGTAAATCTCGTCACATTAGAAGACGACACAAAACCATTAGACAACTTATCTCAACTGGTGTAATCACAATAGACTACATCAAATCGGCTGACAACCTAGCGGATCCATTTACTAAAGGTTTGCCACGAGATGTTGTTGCTAAATCATCAAAAGGAATGGGTTTAAAGCCTATAACTAATGAGGATGCTTGACTGCAACCCTACCTATCATGACTGGAGATCCCAAGACGTAGGTTCAAAGGGAAAACAAAATCAAGTAGAATCTAACCAAAGCACTTTGAGACAAAGTAGTCTCATCCCAGCTCCTAAAGATGATAAATGCTAACGAATGAGAGAAGGATAAGCATATGCTTTTAATGATTCCATAGCTTCTAAGCGAAGTATTACTCAATACTTTTCATGGTCAATCACCTAATGAGTGTGAAATGGGGCCGTTTCTAGGAGAATGAATGCAAGGCTATATTCTCTAAGTTCACTCATGAAAACCAGGAATAGTTCAGGGCCACAATGAACACAATAGAGAACTAAGTTCTACGAGAAAATGAAGCTGCGTTGTGCCTGTTGTCTCGGTCTACATAAAACACCGGTTGGTTCAAGACATCATGTTCACCTTCTGGTAAAGTAAACCCGACAGATATTAACTATGAGTGGTTCAAGGCTTAAAAATGCCACCTACTCAAACACAGTGAATTTTTCGCAAACACTCTCGATAAGTCAGTCTGTCTAGCTTTAGTTTAAGTCTAGTCAGTAAAGTTTATTTTTTTTAGAGTCTATCGAGTCTACATCTAGTCTGCATATGTTTAGAGTCATTTCTATTCATGAGGGAGATTGTTGGATCCATAAAGCCCATTGGCTTTATGTGTAATGTGAATAAAAATTGGCTTGGGCTAGATGTGATATAAGCCCAGAAAATAAGTCAATTATGTATATGTGAAAGTCCCACATCGGGCAAATGAGGAGATGTTGAGTTGTATAAATATGTCTTCTTGACATAAGAGTTTAAACAGCTTGGAGAGAGAGGAAGGCTCTCCACGCGCGCGCCGCCGCCGCCGTCCGTCCGGCGCGGGCGCGGGTCGTGGGTCGTGGGTCGTGGGTCTCCGGCCCGATAAGATTATTTTTTTGGACCAAGTTAAGCCCAACGTTTGACCCATTTAATTCTCAAAAAACAACATGCATTTTATTTTGAAACGACAAGTAGTTTGTCTAGAAAATAAAAACGACATGCAGTTTATCCTCTCGAGATATTTAAACGAGATAAGATTGGGAAGAGCGAGTCTTGGGGAATAAGTTTTCGAAACTCAACTTCCCTCGATCTCCGCGAGATTTCCGTCCACGTGCAGAGACTGTTGCGGAAAGTGGCTCGCGTCCGTCTCTTTAAATAATGGTCTCCTCCTCTCTCATTTTCACTTACTTTTTCACATCGATATCACAGCAAAAAATCCCTTAGCGTAAGTCTTTAGTTTCGAGAGTGTTTCGTAGTTTTTATAGTTCGATAAGGCGTTCACGAGTGAAGCGTGAATCGTCGCCATGGTTTTATCCTGGGACTCTATATTTGTACAGTCTCGTCTCACTACGGAGCGAATATAAAGAGTTAAGGAAAGAGATATCATATCTCGACTCCATGAACGTTTTCTTATCGGGTTTCATTTCGTCTATTCAATCGTTTCTTTCCTTAACATCTCGCTTTTATTATATCATTTATTTGATTCGGGTTTCCGGCTTCTACAGAAGCGGGTCCAGAAGTTGAACTTTTCGAACCGCTTTTATTAGCAGGAGGTGGAGAACTTGATGGTGGAAAAAAGGAATTACGCGGAGATGGGGATCTTGATCGAGTAGGTGGGCCTCGACTGCGCTTAGGAGCAAGGGAAGGGGAAGGGGAAGGGGAAGGAGAAAGGGAGAGAGGTCTAGAAGCTAGATTTCTTCTTGGAGTATCAAGCAGAGATGGTAAGAGCTTGAGATACTTGAGGTTATGGCCATTCAACTTTGCATGTTCTTGGATACAACCAAGAAGAGTCTGCTTCAGGTGAGAATGCTTGAAACCAAATAGGTCCCAGTTATCCTTTGATGATGATGGTAAACATAAATTGAATACTGCAACAGCTTCCTTCACACAATCTGAATCTTGCCAACAACGCTGTGTCCATGATGATTCTACCTGTCAAACATTTGCACGACAGACAAGAGACAAACTAACTTTATAAGCTACAACAATGAAATGAAAAGCATATAGCAATTAACGTAGAGATGGCCAAGTTATATAATACAAGCATTATTTGCAAGTGGCAAATCCAGACTATTCTGTAAGATGCACACAATCTCAGCGTTCTGAGATGATATTCATCTTCTTATAAGGAGCATAAAAACCAAAAATGCAAACTTAGTCTCTATAAAACCAAATGCTCACTGAATTATGATTAAATTTTTGTTTAAACGTTTAGTAAAGATCTTAATTCTCTTCTCAGACAATCCAGATTCCTCCAGGGAGCAAACTTAGTCTCTAAATCCGAAATTGAAGCAAGAAAGAGGCAATAATACCCTTCAACTCTCAGCCTTAAAAGTATACTATAGAGCTACAGAATCTCCTAATTGGTCGGGAAAGTAAGGCTGGAGACGGTGGCGTCGGGGTTGGAGGATTCCGGCACAATTAGCCACCAGAGGTAGTTCACAGAGAAAGGGTGTGAATGTTTAGTGCGGTTTCTGCGGGACAGTGAATAAACCGCTCATTTGTCACCATTCAACCAAGTTTTAGCATTGTGTTTCTAATTAAAATAAAAAAATATAATTACAAACGCACATAGTTTTCAGTGGAACGCAGCTGAAAATAACAAGAAGAGGAAAATGTGTGGTTGACTTTACTGTTTAGTTGTTTAGTTATTTTATTACTTTTTTTGTTTTCGTGTAGGATTTTATATAATTATTTTTTGTCTTTCTCTATGTTCCCTATTTACCTTATACCTCCTATTTCTAAGTAAGGTAGAATAAATACTAGTACTGTTGACTTTTTCTGTTATTTACATATGAGATTACTCATTTACTCTTTACAAAATTTAATTAAATATAATTATAATATCTTTGACTAATAAAATGAACCTAATTGATAAAAAAATGATTATTCTTTTTACCTATCTCAAATTATAATATGTTATCTAACTTTAACTACAAGAATCCTTATAATAAATACTTTCATTCTTTAAAGATAGATTTTATTGTTTTACACATATTAAAAACACATTAAATCATTATCATAAATATAGCATTTCCTGTAGTTTAAAATTTTAAAATAACTAGTGCAATCATAATTTCTAAAAAATAAATAAGAAAATATTGGCTATAAGATTTCAGTAATTGCATATTAAATTTATATTCCATATATATAGTATTTTAAAATAAAATATACATGCTTTTAAAATTAAATTAGTATTATTAGATTTTTAGTTTATAAAATATAAATATATTATATGTATCCCGCGGTTACTGTTCATTACACATGTTACCATTCATATTTTTTCAAAACCGCTTATTTTAAATGAACCGCAGTTGTTCCGCAGTATGCGTTTCTCTTATACAAACCGCAGTCAAACCGCACAGCAGTATTCAAACCTCTTATCCCGCACCGTTCAACCCGCTGTTACCATTCGGAGCCAAAGATTCAAAATATAGATCTTGAAAACAGATCTGAACCCAACCTCGGGAAGAGAGCCAGAGAGCACCTTTCTCTCTCTACATTTTTTTTGTGATCCTTATAAACTATATCTCAATAATAACTATACATTTACTTTGAATTTAATATTTCAGAATTTATTTCTTTATGATAAAGTTACATGTATGATATACATACATAAAATCAAATACAATATATATAGTTAGCTAGTGTTGATTATATAATTAAATTTTTTTGATTAATAACATTTGTAGAGTACTTAAAAACATAAAAATAGTTTTATAAAACTTGTTATGAGTTGTAAAAATTACTATATTAACAGTTTTAACAAATACTAATATTGTATACCATTTTAATTTAAACTAGATGATAACCCGCGCCTTGCGCGGGGTAAATTTTTTCTAAATGTGTTATATCTAAATATTTTAAATAATATATATTTTGTAATCAATATTTTTTTACGTTTGATTAGGGATAGCATGCGGGTAGGTATCATTTGGCTTATATGTTCGGTTTGGGGTTAGATTCAGATAATCCATTTAATTTTTTAAAAACTTAAAGTTCATATATAGTTTAAATTTCTCAAAACGTAAAAAAAAATATGTTACATATAAATTTAAATAATGTATACCAAAATACTTAAATTTAACATAAAAATTGGTTTAACTTAAATATTTTGATAGAAAATAAATAGATATTTTCAGTATTTTTGGTATTTTGAGTAATGTTTAGTGATTTTAAATATATAATTTTTACTATTTTTATATATTTCTAAGTATTTTGGACAGTTTAAAAGCATCTTAAGTATTTTGTATATTCTTTTAGATATCATTTTTTAAAAAATAATATATTTAAGTATATAAATCTGGTTCGGATATACTCGGATAACCGAAATATTTTGGTCCGGATCGGGTTCGGCTATGGTTTTTTAGATACCAAAATTTTAAACATATTCAGATATCTAACCAATTTGATTAAAGTAATGTACTATTTTCTGGATTGGATTTGGTTCGGTTATTTGGATTCTGATTTTTTTCCCAACCATCGTTTTTAATGGGCCTTGAACATTTTTTAATGATTAACTAAATAAATCACGTACATAATGTAACCAAAACACTTTCTATTATGTACGTGATTTATTTAGTTAATCATTAAAAAATGTTCAAGGCCCATTAAAAACGATGGGCTGAACTGAAAAAAGTTACAATTGATCACAAAATTTTCAATGTGAGGCTTGTACCATTTTTTAGTAATTTATAGTCGTTTTAAAAAATTCGAAATACAACATATAAGAAAAAATATAATTTTTTTTACTATATGCTTAATGTGATTGTTTAATTTCTTTTAACAAATAAAATTAAACGAAAAGAATAGAGGATAAAAAAATTATTATCAAATCCTTATTATTCATATTCATTAATGGTGATATATATGTCAATCATATTAGGAAGTTCCGTAGCTTTTATTTTAGGAAAGAATAGAGAATATTATTTTGTATATTAATAATTAATTTAGTAGTTATTTAATAAAAACTATAATATATGTGTAGATGGACCAACTTATTTCTCTAATAACTCTGAGAATAATTCTCATGATGACACGTAGCTACCAAACAATGTTGCAATGCTCCAAGATTAATATATAGGGGATTACATTACTATTTAGTTTAATATTATTAAATATATCTATTGTGGACTCCCATCAAATAATTTGTCTAGATCTGTCACTGTTTATTATATTATTAGTCTATATAGGTTAGGTTGAACATAGCCAGAGGAACCGATAAAATTGATCCAAGATTTAAGCACGAGTCAAGTTCAATTATACTTAGACGTGTCATGAATTTCCACCATATCATCTAATCTATTAAAACTGAAGTACATTTAGAAAATCACCCTTATTTCATTTTAATATTTACAAAATTTGCTACTGAAATTAATCATTCGATGCTATTTCATTAAGGCCTTTAACCAAAACACTTCTACCGTTGGGTATTTGATATACCATGGATTTCACCCTTTTTCTACCATGTTATACTAGTATTTTATTATATAACTAATGTGTTTTCTAGCATGTTAAGTATGTTTTCAGGTTCAGGAGCATTTCGTGATAAAGTGATGTTTTTGGAGCATTTTGGAGTACAAGAGATAATACACTCGAGTTGACCATTCAAGACCAAGTTGGAAGTCAAACATTGTGATAATAATCGATCGATACTCATCCAGAGTTGTCGATCGATATAGCTGAGAAGATCAGCGTACTAGAAGATTATAATCGATCGATACACATCTAGTGTTGTCGATCGATATCGAGGACGAAATGGTTTAGCCGACTACTTCACCAAGACTTCACCAAATTACGAGATTGCCTCTGACGAGTTTTTAACCTAACGGAAATGCTTAAATATTCATGTTAAGTGTTTTTGACGGCAAGCTTTGAAGAGTCTAAGAAAAGCAAGTCTTGAGAGACAAAGGAGAGAGTGTGAGAGAGAGACTAGAGTTTTATATGTTTTGAGAGATTGGAGAGATTTGTGAACTCCATTTGTTTTCTACTCCTTATCTATGCAATTCTTTTATCTATCTTACTCTATGAATTGCTTAGCTATGTCTGAGTAGTATACTTGTTAGATCTAGGGTTTAAATAGGTTTGTGGGATTAGCCCCAAACTATAATTGCTAAGTTGTGATATTCATCAAATAGATTGCACCCTAAGCTTGTTCTAGAGTAGCTAACTAGAGCATAGATCACTAGGATCTTTGATATCTTGAATTATCTGTTTGAACTAGTGTCTCCTTGGAGAAGAGCTAACCGCCCTCCTTGAGATCTAGTGTTCATTATCGGCTCGCGCCTAGCCATATCTAGAAGCCGTCGATCGATATCCCGACAGGTGAATCGATCGCCGAGCGAAAGGTGTATCGCTCGATATCTCTAAAGGATATCGATCGACTCTTTTTATGTGTCAACATACGACAGTTGAGGCCAGAGATCTAGATTATTTAACCAGTGAGACATCACTGAGAGTTAAGCGACTGAGTTCTATAGTATCATGCAAACAACTTGTTAGGCATTTATAGCTATTATAATCTCCATTCCTGAATAAAAGCCCTAAGTCTATCACTCTTCATTATCATTTTAAGCAACCATCATATTGTTAGTTAGAGCAACTACCTTGCTCATTTTAGGATTGTCATTTACATTTTATTATTGAAACCAACTTCACCTAGGATTGATTAATTGATTAGATTTAATTGGTTCCCTAGCTCCTCGTGATTTGATCCATAAGTACTACAGCTTTGATCGCCATTAGATTTAATTTTATCAATTTTAGGTTTTTCTTTTTCTATACCCCTTTCTGATTAAGAATTTTTCTTGTCTTTTCAGGTACATGCCCAGCAGTACCAGGAGCAATAAGGGAAATCAACTACTATTCTCAGAAGATCCTGCACACTTGGAACGTTGAATTCGTAAAGACCTACTCTCCGCATCGATCGACAGAACCGCAGTACCGTCGACTGATATTCACGTTCAATCGTCGACCGACACTCAGACAGCACCGTCGACCGATACCGTTCGCCGATCCACATCGTTCGACACTAACCAGCGTACATCGATCGATACTAACCCGCGAGGCATGGTTGCGATTGTTAGTCTCACGCAGGGCGAGAATGGAAACCTGTATGACCAGGATGGTCATCTGCGTAATGCAACAAGTTAGAAACTAGATGCACTGGGAAACATAATCCCTGAGTCAGAAGCTGAGGCTACAGGAGAAGCTCAAACACGATCGTTGGCAGACTACAATCGTCTTGATGAGTACTACACCAATAGATCAGCTATTCGACTTCCAGAGATCCAGAAGCCAAACTTCGAGCTCAAGCCTCAGTACTACTCTCTCGTGTCACAGATACCTTACTCTGGGTTATCACACGAGCATCCTATGGACCATCTGGAGAGGTTCGAGGATCTTATATATGTTATTCGTATGGATGGAGTCCCTGAGGACTACCTACTCTGCAAGCTCTTCAAATACTCACTGATTAGAGAAGCTTCACACTGGCTCAAGCAGCTACCTACAGGATCACTGACATCCTGGGCCGACATCAAAAATGCCTTCCTGCGTAATTTCTTTGATGATGCACGTGCTGAAGACTTAAGGAGCAAAATTGCCACTTTCGCGCAAAAGCCTGGTGAGACTTTTAAAGATGCGTGGATCAGATTTAAGTTCTTCCAGCGAGACTGTTCACACCATGGATTCAATGAAGTGCAGCTGCTAAGCACTTTCTACAGAGGTATCGCCTTGAGGTATCAGATGGCTCTTGATACTGCTAGCGAGGGAAACTTCAAAACCAGGAATCTAATAGAGGCTGTGAGACTTATTGAGAACCTAGCCAACAACAACATCACCAAGAACACTGACTCTAACAAGAAGAAATCGGTTGCAGCCATCGGGAAGAACCAGATGAATGAAGTCAGAGCTAAGATAGATGCTTTACATGCATTTCTGCGGCAGCCAGTCTGCTCAGCTGAAGAAGGAGATGCTAGAGAAGATGATATAGAGGAAGATGTGAACTATATTGGAGGTACTGGATTTCAGAAATATAGAAACCAGAGTGGAAACATAAACTTTTTTGGCAATGGTCAGAAGAGTAACTACAACCAGAGTTCACAGTATCAGAAACCCTTCACCAACACAAGGAACTACGGCAACTCAGCTTACCAAAACCCACCACCACCCACCCATGAGAGTAAGTTTGATGCCATGATTGATAGAGTTCTTGAAGGACAGCAGAAGCTTACAGTGGATTTCAATGGAAAGATTGACTCTGTCTTCAACAATCTGAACACAAGGATAGACACCATTTGAACTCAAGTTAGGAAGCTTGTGACACAAATTGTCAAAACTGAACTCTATCAGAAGAATTTGAACTTCTAAGGAAGTAGGAGAAGGAAGCATGAAACACCACGTGAGTGCCATTATAGATGATGATTTCTGGCAAGTGGTGAAGCATGAGAAGCTACAAGAAGGTGACCTCGAGGTGGAAAGTTCACTAAGTTTCGGAAGATCACAATGGTGTCGATCGACATCAACGATGTCATTTCTAGATACGACTGCAGATTGCAATGCGGTTAGGATCTTGACACATGCTGAATTCACGGCTTCGCATCCTCATCCACCCACCCCCACCTACGAAGATATCGACCGACGAGACGAGCCACTCCTCGATCGACGCAAAGAAGAGACACGCATCGATCGACCCTTTTCTCCACCTATCGATCGACATGCACCTCTCACATACCGAGTGCAACTACCATCGATTGACAGCAACTGAATCAATGCACTCCGACCCACACCGAAATCACAAGCTAACCCTGCAGCTTCAAACACTACACCAACATCAGAGGGAACTGAAGGAAGAAGGTTAAGGAGTAGAAAGGAGAAAACTCCTAAGAACCTTACGAGGGAAGCTAATGAGAAGGAGATTGATGGTTTCGCTAAGAGAGTTATCAGAATCCCACTAGAGAAACCCTTTGAGGAGGTTTACTTCACAAGTATATTGTGGATGTTCTTCAGAGAAACAAGGGAGACTGAAAATGACACTAGGAGAATGTTTGACAATGTCAGAGAAGATATGAGGAAAATAATCACATTGAAGAAGAAGAGTGATCCTGGGAAGTTTGCAATACCAAGTGTCGTACAAGGGATTGAGTTTTCTCATGCACTATGTGACACTGGTTCTTCAGTCAGCATCTTACCAAAGGTTATGGCAGACCATCTGGGTCTGAAAGTAGAGCCTTCACCAGAGATCTTCACATTTGTGGACTACACTCAGAAAAATTCTGGAGGTTTGATCAGAGACCTGGAAGTGCAGATTGGTAATGCACTAGTCCCTGTGGATTTTCATGTCCTAGACATCAAGTTAAATTGGAACTCTTCCCTCTTATTTGGAAGAGCATTTATGGCTACAGTATGAGCTATATGTGACATGGACACCAACATAATGTGCTTGACTATGATAGATCCAGATATCCACTACGACCCTGTCAAACTTGGCAAACCACCAGCCAAAACCGTAGTAGAAGAAGATGATCTTGGTATTATTGCAGTTTGTCATTGTGAAGTAGAGTATGAGACAGAGTACTCGGGATCGATCGACAACATCTCTACATCATCGATCGACACCAGCGAGTCAGAAGAGATCGACACCAAACATGGTTTATCGATCGATAGAGGCACACCAGATGATGAACTCGACTTACCAGATCATTGCTACCCGAATTTCGCCATCCAACCCAACAGCAAAGAAGATGATTACTCGTAAGAAGTTGGGCAGGTAGCGGATTTCATGAGAGTTTTGCAGTAGATACAGTCAGATCTTCCCACAGTGGAAACCACGTTGAAGAATTTGATGACGATTATTGGGAAGAAAGAGCTTGGGAAAACTACATGGAGAATGATAGATTTGCAAATCGTTTCCCAAAATCGATCGACATCTACCGTCCACCATCGATCGATTATCTACTACACCCACCAAAACGACATCGTCCATCGATCGACATCGCCAGCATCACATCAATCATTATTGACCCAGACGATTTAAAGGACAAAAGCGGAATTTCACCGATTAGGGCAACAGATGGGTATATAAGGTTAACAACACCAGCCACGAAAATTCAAACCTGAACAACCTATACCCAGCAGCTTCCAGCAACTAGCAACATAACCATGGATGACTGCAACATAAAAAACAATCGATCCAACTCTGCAGCTAGACGATCACCATCGATCGCCACAACCACTGCACCATCGATTGATGCCCTTACCAGAGCTCAATCTCGATTTCATGATCCATATGATATCAGGAATGTTTCACTAACACCTGGTGAATTTGGTATTTTCAGGGACACAAATGGCTTTGCAAGAGCAATGGATGGAAGAGTTTTGCACATAACGAGAGAAGACATAGCAGACATCCTTCAAGTTGCCAATGGCCCAGAAAACCTGTTCACACAGCAACGTGGCCATCCAAACATCCTATCTCACGTCCAAGATAACCACCACATCACTATGAGGGAAGATACAGTTCCTCAAAATTTCGTTCAACCTAGAACATCAATGCAGAAAACATGGGATTGTTTAAATAAATTTAATAAGGATAATAGTTTTTGAATATTACCATCAAACATATTCCTAAAATATAGATCATTTTCAATATTTTGCATGGGATTCTAAATACTTAAATAGATCATAATCTTTTAGATCCGAAAAACTAAAAAAAAACATTAAAAACATTAAAAATTAAATATAAAAGTTAAACAGAATACCCGTGCGTCTCTAGTTACTTTGTAATTTAGGAGATAAACTCGATAACCTTTTTGCATGATATGCATAATACGTCAACACTATATAAAGACGGACACATCTCTACTTTTTTTGTAACCATCGCGTTCATTACTGGTTGATACACTAGATTCTTACTGCATGATGCATTTTCAGCAATGAAGATACTCATTCGAATAATTTATCAATATTTTTGAAAATAAAATTGATCATACAAAATTAAATATTTTCAAAAAAAAACGAGTTCTCATCATACTTTTTCTTTCTTCCATACCTTTATTTATTCCATGGCTTATATACTTTCTATAGAAGCTATCAATAAAGCTTACCAAATAGTTCCATGATGCCTTTCCTAGTATTTTCTTTAGAGTTTAGACCAAAAAAATATTTAAAAAGGAAATATTTTGCAAGTTATCTGGTCTGATTGGTAACCGCTGTAACTTTAAAAAATTTGCTGTAAAAAAAGTCTTTAGATTTTTTTAGCTGTAACTATAGATTTTACTGCTGTAGAATTTGGTTATTTTATCTATAATTTAAAAGCAAAATCAAATATAATTATTTTAATTGTAGATTAATATAGTATAAATATATTAGACAAGATTTTAAGAGATACAAAATAAAAATTATAATAATTCATATTATTTTATTGAAGATATTAATAGTACACATGGATGTTATTGTTTATAAAGCAATCATATAAGTTTAAATATATGTTTTGATTGTTTATAAAATATTTGTTGAATGAATTTAAATGAATATGTATTTAATCAGCATGGAAAACTGAAAAAAATTAGGTTATACGATTCAAAGCAGGTCGTAGACTTTAGATATTTATTTTATTTATTGTGGACAGCTCAAAAAAGAATGAAGTCTAGTTATTTGGCTGTATGAATCACTTGCACATACGTAAATTTATTCAAGAGTTGTGGATTTTACAAACTTAATAAAGCTTGATTGCTGTTAACTTGAAGCTGTAGAAATAAATAGAGCTGTGGACAGTTTCTACGGCCAACACCAATTACCCATCATTTGTGGTTGTTGAAATATATTCTATATTTCCTAATTAAAACACCAGATTCAATATCTTTGCCATAAGTGCCCTGTAAGTATAATAGCAACGGTATCTTTTAGAATCTCTTGCTTACAGTGTAGAATCCTATATATCGATACCATACCCGAATCATCATTTTCACTGTATATCCATTATAATATGAACTGCGAATGCACTTAATCATCATTTTTGTTCGAATCGTAGGGTTAATTAAATCAAATATATAGCATCGACCATAAACCGAAGCAACTTCAATTTTCCAAAAATAAAAAGAAGCAACTTTAAATATACTACTACATACCAAGGCTAGTTGGTGTAGCCGTAATTACGTAGTTACGTATAGCACAAGTAATCTATTAATTCTTAGAAGACCTAGATTAGTTCTCTTTTTGATATCGTTGAGAGTCGAGGCTCTATCCGAGAACAAGATTTGAGAATACTTAGAATACCTATATTAGTCCTCTTCTTGGGTTGGTTTTATATAATTAAGTTAATTTAAGAAAAAATAACTATAAACTATATTAATGAAACAACCCTACCAAGTCTATCAGATTACAGAAAGTAGGCAACTCATCTATTGAAAATGGATATGGAGACAAACCTATAAATATCTTTAACAGATTAGAAAAGACCACTCATCAATAGATTGTACCATTGTAACCAGCTATGTACAATTTGTCTGAAAAAAACACAAGACAGACTTTTATGTGGGTGAAGATAATCTTCGTTGCTCATAATACAGCTTTAATATGATATGGACCCAGAAAAGAAAAAATATTTTGATTACATTTAGCCGCCCCCCCTCCCCCCCCCCCCCCACCCCCCACACCCAGACATGGTTTTGTATCATTTCCCTATTAGCAGTCCCAACCATAACCATGCATATGATTTGAACTCTCATAAACAGAATGATATGAATATATATTCCATATATATTATTTGAGAATTTTTTTAAATAGTCACAGTTTCAATTTTGAATTAATTACAAAATAAATTTGCTTAGGTATCATCACTTAATTACTTTCTAAGGCTGACAGTGACACAGTTAGAAGACCAACCCACTGAAATGCAAATAGGGATTATAAATGTGGTCAATATCATGAAGTTAGAAAGCTTTTGGACAAAGTTTAATCTAAATTTTATTCCCTAGAACAGTTTAATTA
This sequence comes from Raphanus sativus, assembly GCF_000801105.2. NCBI lineage: Eukaryota > Viridiplantae > Streptophyta > Magnoliopsida > Brassicales > Brassicaceae > Raphanus > Raphanus sativus. The sequence continues at coordinate 24,887,848 of NC_079514.1, read as the reverse complement.
TGAAGACATTAAAACAGACCACATTTTTGTACATAGGGCGTTATAAAGAGAAACATGTATTACATTTATTAAGAGTTGTTTACCAAATCAGGCACGTTTATGTTTGTTTTTACATGTAGAGACACATTCAACATTTGACACACTTTTTCTGTACAGCTGTCCTTTTTTCAGACATGCTTACCCTCATGACCAACCATTTATGTTTGGTTAGGACGATTGTGCCAAAAGAGACAATCCAAATTCTTTTACTTTTTGAAAAAGAAATACAGAGATCCAACGGAAAAATAAAAAAAGTAGTTCAATTAATTTTTAGTGTCATATTTTTCATCCTCTTACTCGTTTTTCTCAAATTTTACACTCGTTTTGCTTAAAATTTTAGATATATTAAAAATTATAATTGTTACAGTAAATTTTTAAAAAATTCTCTATATTTTAACATTCATTTTCATATATATATATATATTATATTATATTTATACAAAATAAGTGTGGACTTGGATGCCTGAAAAAGTGTGGACGTGGATGGAAAAGTATGAACAAACAAAATGTGGAGATACATGTGAAAGAAAAATAACAACGAAAAGATGTAGATCTGGAACTTGAAATTCTTAATCCTTGGTAAATTCATAATAAACAGCCAAAAAACTTGAAACTAAAATAAGCAAAAATTAACTTATGTCTGGATAGTATAATATAATATTATTAAGTGTATGTGGATATATTTCTGTGGACGAGCATGACTATGTAGTATGTACGTATGTCCACATTGCTGGTTATTTGTGGATGGTAGCCTGTGGACGAGATTAGCGCTGCAATACCGCCGCACACCACAACACAAAACATTCAAGAATCGATGAATACTTTTTTTTTGTTAAATAAGAATCGATGAATACACAATTACACAAGAACTGATTTCATAATCTTTAACAGAAAGCAACACAACAACAAGATCAACCATTAGAGTTCATAGAGTAACAAAAGCTAAGAAGTTAACTTACCATTTCATAACATCATTAGAGAAACGTTTCCCACTTCCATGGCCACCTTCGTGTCTAAGAAATGCAAGTCCTTCCCCTTGTTTGAGACTCAAACCTGGAAGAAACATCTGGTTATGAAATCCAGTTCCTCAAACTATGTGACCTCCTTCCTCACGTGAACACAACTGCATCATCATCGCCGGTGCTCCTCCGTCTAAGCCACCATCGGATGACAAGGCAGAGAAATTGTGGAATGAATCAAAGCTACGACATATGCTTTTCTATCATTGCTTGTCACTGCCAAGAACTAGAAGTAGAGGGAGAAGAAGATGCTTATGTGGCTCCATCGTCCAGAAAGACTCCAGTGACGCAGCTACTTGTCCGGTGATGAAAACATGGCTTGCTTCTCGTCATATGACATAACGATTCTACAAAACTCTAATACTGAGTCGACTCGAGCGAGACTCATCTCGTGTCACTGGAATTGCCGTGAAAATCAGAGTCGCTGTTAAAGATATTTTCTATTTCTCTCTCTCTACAGTGGTTGGAGGATTGTATGAACATTCAACACTTAAAATGTGTGTGGCAAGTGGAAAGTGACTTAATTATGTAGTTGTAAAGTCAAAATGTGTCCCTCTAAGTAAAATTTCCATATATTAACATATACTGAAAAACCATTATGGTACTGGCCTTCCAGTCTTTTTTTTTTCCAAATGTTCTTCAGCATACCAATAGCCATTTAAGCGTCTGTGAACTATTAAATATAAAGTTATCAACCTTTAGTTATTCCTCTGTTCATCTACACTGTATAGAATAGAGAAAAAATTAAGTGTTAAAAAAAAACTAAGCACAAAGCAAAACCAGAACAACAATATTGTCGAGAAGAAAGCAAAGCAAGACATTTGGAATTTCTATTTCATCGTCAATACATTGTCCGCAACATTTCACAAACCTTGGAGTTAACAAATTGTACATTTCGTAACAAACAAAGCAATATTTCACAAACAAGTGGTAGCCAAAATTAAATTTCAAATGTTCATTGTTAGTAGGTTCAAGACTTCTGTTGATGTAATAATCTCTATATAATTTGAGTAATTGTTATTCTGTGTTACTGCAGACAACTATATGCTTGGAAGAAAATTTTATACTCGACGAGACAGTCTATTATACTATCAAGAATCCATTTCTAATCTATACACAAATTTTGTAAGCTACATCATTGGAAAACCACCAATTTCAGATAGTAATCAGGGCGGACCCACTCAGAGGTAAATGGTTTCAATTGAAACCACAAAAAAAATAGAATAAATAAAAGTTGTAAAGCTAAAACATAAAAACTCTATGGCAAATTTGGTTAAAGCTCCCTTAGTGAACCCACAGATCTCTTTGAACCCAGTCATTTTTTTCCTGGGACCGCCACTGATAGTAATTGAGGTCGGTTAAATGATTTTTTTAGTTTCAATTAAAACCAGTGTTCAAAAAAGTGCTAGGCGCTAATCGGGCGGCGACCTAACGCCTAATGCCTAGAACGACTAAGCGGACGCCTAGATTATTAGTTAAGCGGTTTAGGCGTTTATAAATTATAACAATATATTAAATATATGTAATATTTTATACTTAATAATAGTAAAAACTATTATTTATATATGATAAAAATTATTTTCATAAGAATATATATTAAAATATATTAATTATTATAATTTATGAATAAAAAATTATATATTATTTATTATTATAATATTATAATTATCTAGGCGGTTTAAAGAGTAATCGCCACGGTCCTATAACGCCTAGCGCCTAAGCGTCGCCTACGCGGCCGTCTAGACCGCTTTTTAGAACACTGATTAAAACTAAGGAGAATCAATTATTAACTACCAATATTATTATGGTTAGAAGATAATAAAAATACTCAATTTTAGATTCAAGCTCTTTTTTTAGTCTGTTTAAAGAAATAGAATGTTTTTCACCAAGTTAATACTTCTATCGTATATTTGAACTTGATACACAATTTTGAAAAAAAAAGTTCTGTATGGTAAAAGTTTAATTAAGATAATAAATCGAACCTGATCTCGAAACTTACGACCGAATGATTAAAGTGTTTTGTGAATCCGGTTCAGCTAGCTCGTCTTACTCCATCGTTGCGGAGATGGAGAGGAACGGGATGAAGCCGACCAGTTCCACCTTTGGTCTCATGATTGCTGGGTTTTACAGAGAGGACAAGAAGGAAGATGTTGGGAAAGTGTTGAAGATGATGATAGAGCGCGGCGTTAGTGTTGGAGTTTCCACTCATTAACATTCGGATTCAGAGTTTGTGTAAGAGGAAAGAACTCTGCAGAAGCAAAGGCTTTGCTTGATGGGATGTTGTAAAGAGAGTATGGAGAAGAATTGGGTTCCGGGTTTTAGTATCATGACGTCGCTTGTTAATGGACTTGCGAAGGGTGAGAAAGTGGAAGAAGCCAAAAAAGCTCATTGCAAAAGTTAAGGAGAAGTTCACTAGAAATGTTGAGTTGTGGAATGAAGTCGAAGCGGCATTGCCTCAGTGAATGAAAGAAAAATAAGGTCTCTCTTTACAGGTGCTCCTGAATATCTTTACTTGTCAGGAATGGAATAGGAGATAGTGTAATCTTTTGAGCATTGATCTTGGCAGCTATGGACAACTAACTCTGTTTTAGGCTGGCCTACTCATGTTTGTTCTTTTTTTCTCAGAAAGAATCATGAACTTGGTCATACGTTTTCTCTATTAGGTTTGGTTTCTGGATCAGATATTTTTAGCATTGATCTTATCTATCTGTGTGATTGGTCAAAGCATTGAAACGGTTTTAGCCTGTCAAAACTCAACCGTATGCCACATATGTGTTTATATAGTATAATGACCATATATAACAGAAGTTTCTTCTTACATGCGTAGCACGAACTATGTTTCTTAGTAAGAATCGATTCGCGTTGGCTTCTTTCAAATAAGCGAACAGAGAAGACAACCCTAAAAATAAATCATTTTTATCCAAATTTGAGAGAATCCAAACATGGGAACATTCATATATAACAAGAAACATACTTCGTGATCCTCCCTTAAATTCTCTTGTCATGCTTCATCATTTTCCTGGGAAAGGTCTGATCTTTCTTTCAGATTCATTTTGCCCGGAAAGGGTTTGGATCTGAAAGGCTCGGTCAAAGAGACAAGATCAATCTTTCCTTGGGGGTTACATTAAAAGGGTCTGTTTGTTTAGTCTGAGAATCAAGAACAGAAAAAAGAAAGAAAAGAAGATGATGAAGCTCTGTCCTTGTTTCAGCAATCCACAACAACTACCTAACTCGCCTAGAGATTCATTTGATGAAGGTCTTACAGGTTATAGAGGCCATAGCAACAAGCTTTTTGCTCTCTTCACCTTTCGCTCACGCGGAAAAGGTATCAATAAACGTCGTCTCTTTCTTCATACAAATCAATCTTCTCAAATATTTGATCATTATTTTTGTTTAAGAACATGTTTATGGAACAAATGCAGGAAGCTCTAGGCAGAAGTACATAACCGACGAGATAAAGAAATATGGTAACGTGAAAACAAGCGGTAAAATCTTCAAGTTCAAGGAACTAATAGCTGCAACAGACAATTTCAGCATGGAGTGTATGATTGGCGAAGGCGGTTTCGGAAGAGTCTACAAAGGCTTCCTCACCAGCCTCAACCAGGTCTTTTTCTCAAAATCTCAATAATCTCATTTGCGTGTTGTGCACGTGATTGGTTTATAAAGTTGCTAATTTTGTTTTGTTTTTATTAAATGATGAGAAGTTTAGGTGGTGGCTGTAAAGAGGCTTGACCGCAATGGGTTGCAAGGAACAAGAGAGTTCTTTGCAGAAGTGATGGTATTGAGTCTTGCTCAACATCAAAACCTAGTCAATCTCATTGGCTATTGTGTTGAAGACGACCAACGAGTCCTCGTTTATGAATTCATGCCTAATGGGTCTTTGGAAGATCATTTATTCGGTAAAAAGTTGTGAACTTTTTTCATGTTACATCATTTTGATGATTATAAGCTTATACATTGTAACCTAAAGTTTTATTTTGTTATATTAGACTTGCCGGAAGGGGCACCAAGTCTAGACTGGTTCACGAGAATGAAGATAGTGCACGGTGCAGCTAAAGGGCTTGAGTACTTGCACGACTATACAGACCCTCCTGTAATCTACCGCGATTTCAAAGCTTCAAACATATTGCTGCAATCAGATTTCAACTCGAAGCTATCGGACTTCGGGTTAGCTAGGCTTGGACCAACTGAAGGCAAAGATCATGTGTCCACTAGAGTCATGGGAACATACGGATACTGTGCTCCCGAATACGCGATGACCGGTCAACTCACTGCTAAATCCGATGTCTACAGTTTTGGTGTTGTCCTCCTTGAGGTTATTTCCGGGAGGCGAACTATTGATGGGGATAGACCAACCGAAGAACAGAACTTGATCTCTTGGGTACTAACTTTACATTAAGGGTCTTGTTGAACTCGTTTTTTTGTTGCTTAAGAAGCAAGAAATGTATTGAGATGTTTTTTTTGTTGCTGGGTTTCATTTGCAGGCGGAGCCATTGTTGAAAGATAGGGGAATGTTTACCCGAATTGTGGATCCGAATTTAAAAGGGAATTACCCATTAAAAGGATTGCATCAAGCTCTAGCGATTGCGACAATGTGTTTGCAAGAAGAAGCAGAGACTAGGCCATACATGGGAGATGTGGTCACAGCACTAGAGTTCTTGGCTAAGCCTATAGAGGTTGTTGATGATACTACTAATACTGACACTACTACTCCTGCTCCTGTTTCTGCAACTCATACATCCTCATCTAATTCATAACAAGACCTATTTCAATCTTTCTAATCATTAATTCCTTTTCTTTTCGTTTTCTTTTACGTTAATTCCAAGAAAAAATAACTAGGGCTAGGGTCTGATGTCAATTGGACGCAAACAAAACAGTTCTGTGCAATGTGGTGTAATATGGCATTGAGGAGATCGCATCATGTGGTTTACCTTACAGTTCTCATCTCAAACTGTTTTTTTTTTAGTTCAAAGCCAATCATGATTTGTTTTTCACGTTGAAAATTATTTTTATCCAAAATATCAACATTCCACACAAAAAATAGTTTAAATCCTAGAAATCAGTTTAAATTAGTCTTAAGATCAATCTAATTTGGTCTAAATCAGTTAAATCAAATAACATCAAAGTGGAATGTGTGACTAATGTAGTTATATTATCTTCAACATCAATTTATCTGGGCTGGTCAGTAGCGGCCTTGAGGGGAATCCATGGATGCTTAGGCTTCCGGTCTTCACTTGTTTTAGTAAATTATCGGCCATTTATTTATGAAATCCTAATGTAGTCCAGTAGTTAATGATGCAAACAAGAAAGATAGATATGCTGGGTTCGGTTACCTACCAATACTTATGACATAAAAAATATTCTGGTTTTAGATATTAAATTGCTTCCGGTCTAAAATTATTCAAACCCGTAAAGGTTTTAGACGCCAAAGATTATAAACAAATTAGAGGCACCAAAAGCTAACAGTTCTCAACAGTGTAGTTGTTTGCGTACTTGATTTTTGATTTTCTTACGTCTTCTATTTTTTGTCCTTCTCTTCCTTTTCTTCTTTTGATAATGATGACAAGGATTTTACTTTATTCTTTTTATGAAGAATCTTATTATTTTTTTAACTATCGTAGTTACTTTTATTTATTGAATATAAAGTATAAAATAAATATTAAATTAACTCTTAAAACTATTTATTTTTGAAATATTTGTAACATCTGCTATTAGTTGTTGTTCCATCTCCCAATTTTCCATGTTAAGTTTTATTTTCAATATTTTTTGTGATTGTTGTAATCTGTTTTAAGAATTTATAAAAAAATGACAATAGAAATTTCCTAAATTCTAAACAAACATAAAACTATTATGAATTAGGTTCTATTTCTGATTTTTATTTTAGAAATATCATAACGTGTTACAAGTTGACGTATGATTTCTATCTACAAAGGATTTTTTACCGTATATTGTTGGTACTTCCAACTTTAGTTGCTGTATTTAAAAACTGAAGCTCATAGAAAATTAGTTTGCCCGAGTATGTTCATGATAAATTGAGTTATCAATGATATCACTAGAATATTAAAGGGATACAATGATATTTTGCATGGTTCTGATTACATATCGAAAATGCGAAAAAATTATAACGGAGGGGGGTCAGATTTTTTTATACGCTTTTGGGGGCCATTCAGATCCGGACCGACACTGTCTCTAAGTTTGTGTGTACTAGTTAGGGCTGGGCGTTCGGGTACCCATTCGGGTTTCGGTTTAGTCCATTCGGGTTTCGGGTTTTCGGGGTCAAAGATTTCAGCCCCATTCGGATATTTCTAAATTTTGGTTCGGGTTCGGTTCGGATCTTTACGGGTTCGGTTCGGGTTCGGATAACCCATTTAAAATGTTTTTAAGTTTTCAAAATTCATTATATACTTTAAATTTTCAAAATCTATAAGAAAGATAATATATTACATATAAATTTTCATAACATATATGTCAAAATACCTTAATTTAACATATAAATTGGTTTTCTTTGAATATTTGGATAAAGAATCAATAGATATTTAACTATTTTGGTGTTTTTAGTATACTTTAGCTATTTTAAACATTTACTTTTGACTATTTGCATATATTTTCCGAGTATTTTGGAAAACTTAAAGGTATCTTATATATTTTTAATATTTTTAATATACATTATATATAAAAATAATGTATATATTTAAGTATATAAATTTATTTCGGATACATTCGGGTATCCAAAATATTTCGGTTCGGATCGGGTTCGGTTTCGGTTCTTTAAATACCGAAATTTTGAACCCGTTCGGATATTTAATCAATTTCGGTTCGGGTTCGATGCTACTTTTTTGGATCGGGTTCGGTTTGGTTTTTCGGGTTCGGATTTTTTGCCCAGCCCTAGTACTAGTAGTGTAAGTTCAGAATTGTTTGTGCTATTTTTTGGATATTCTTTTGGTAGTTCATAAAAAAATTATAATAAATAAAGGCTAAGATATCTAATATAATACAAAATAAACATTTTTTTTGTTAATGCCTAGACTCTCATTAATCTATAGAAACTAATACTTTACAAATCGTTAAATTTTAAACTTTGAAAGATATTAATTAAGATCACCATTTAAGACCTGGTTCAAACGCCAGCAGTTGCGTATGCGAAGTTTGTAAAGACAGATGGTTGCGGTTGCAAGCATGTTAAAATTTTTGTAAAACTAATATAACATTTGAAAATTATTGTGTTTGCAGGTCATTTTTCTACTGATTTACCAATAGACGAAAAAAATAACTGATTAAAAATTATTTAATAGACAAAAAATCAATTATAAAAGTTATAATTAAAATGATCCCAATATTTGGTTGAACTAGACCATTGAGGCTATCCACGCCAGCCCAAAAAATCAGCCAATAAGATAGAGTTGTTTTGGCACGTCAAACCTATTTCTCAAAAAATTATTTTTGTGGCAAGCCTTCTCCTCTGTCTCTTCAAATTCTTCATCGCTTTAACTTTCTGCATGTTCTTCTGTTTCACCACTCTTGATAATTCCAACTTCCTCTCTTTCTCCAACTATATAAACATGTCTGTGTCGAAGCTTTTACTGAACCAAATTCTACAATCCCATTCAGGAATGACATGACCCTGAGGTTGTTTCATATAAATTTCTTCTTCTAAATCACCATTTAGAAAAGCTATTTTTACATCCATTTGATGGATTTCTAAGTCTCTTAAGGCTGCGATAGCTATCATCGACCTTAAAGATGTTATTCTGGTTACTGGGGAATATGTACCAAAATAGTCAAAGCCTTCCTTTTGTCAGAACCCTTGAACTACAAGCCTAGCTTTATATTTTCCACCAGGTTTTCGTGTCATTATCCATCTATTACCTAATGCTTTGCAGCCATGATAAATCCGTTACGTACCATGTATGATTTTGCATGATAGAATCGAATTCACTTTTGACAGCTTCGTTCCAAAACGGAGCTTCGGGTGAAGCCATAGCTTCTGCCAAAGTTTTTGGAACATTTTCTACTAGAAATGCCATTAGGAAATCATCACCAAAAGATTTCTCTTTTCGAGCTCTTTTGCTTCTCCGAGGTTCATCTTTTTCTTCATTTTCTGAAATATCATTTATAGAAACTTCAACGTTTGTCTCAATTTTTGAGTCATTGTCGTTGTCTCTTTCTTCTCGAGTTCGTTTTGAATTTTGTTTTTCCTTGTATGGAAAAATATTTTCGAAGAAAGATGCATTTCTAGACTCCGTGACTGAATCTTTATGGATGTCTGATATTTCAGATTTATGTACCAGAAATCAATATGTAGTACTGTTATGTGCATATCCGATTAAAATGCAATCCACTATTTTAGGTCCAATAGTGACCTTCTTTGGTGGCGGTACCGCAACTTTTGCCAAGCACCCCCACACTTTGAGGTATTTATACGAAGGTAAATTACCTTTCATAATTCATATGGTATTTTGCAAGTTATTTTGTGTGGAATCTTGTTGAGGATATAATTAGTGGTAAGCAACGCTTCCCCCCACATGTTCTGGGGTGACCCAAATTCCTGCAACATTGCATTCATCATCTCTTTAAGAGTTCGATTTTTTCGTTCAGCAACTCCATTAGATTCTGGTGAATAAGGGGCTGTAGTTTGATGGATTATTCCATGTTCCTTACAAAATGAATTGAATGGACCATCATACTCGTCTCCTCTGTCGCTTCTAACTACCTTAATAGTTGTTTTAAACTGATTTTCGACCTCGAGTTTAAATTCTTTGAATTTTTCTAAGATTTCATCTTTTATATGTAAAAGATAAACATAATAATATTTTGTGCAGTCGTCTATGAAGTTCACAAAGTACTTTTTCCACCTCTAGTTGGCATGTATTTTAAATCAAATAAATCAGTGTGAATTAAATCTAGAGGTTTATTAGTTCTTTCAACACGAGGTGAGGGTGGTTTTGTGAGTTTAGCCTGTACGCATACTCCACATTTTTGTTTACTTGTTTTAAATTTGGGAATTAAATTTAAATTCATTAATCTTCGTATAGATTTATTATTTACATGGCATAATCTTTCATGCCATATATTAAAAGACTCAACCAAATAAGCAATTGGCTTCTTATTCGTTGAAACTTTTGGAGCTACAACTTTCGGAGGGACTGTCATTACATTCATCTTGACATGTCCATCCTTAACATACCCCTTTTCCAAATACATCCCATTCTTCCTAATCACGAGCTTATCCGCCTCAAGACTTGTGGCGAATCCATTCTTGCTGAGAAAGGTTCCCAAGACCAGGTTCTTCCTCATGTCAGGCACATGCGTCACATTTTTCAGAGTGACTTCACATCAAGATGTCATCTTCAAAACCACATCGCCGCGGCCTTCAATCTTGGAGACTGCAGTATTCCCCATGAACAGCTTCTCCTGAGTCTTGCTTTTCTGATAGGTGCTGAACATCGCCCTATCGGTGCAAATGTGGGTGGTTGCTCCTGTGTCATACCACCATTCCCTGGGGTTGTTGCCTTCAACCATGTTGACCTCAGTCACCATTGCAACCAGATCCTCTTCAGTGAGATTCGCCTGAGCCTTCTCATCCTTGATCTTCCTGCGACACTCAGCAGTCTTGTGTCCCACTTTGTTGCAGTAGTGACATTTCCCCTTGAATTTCTCCACATTCGCATTGATTTCAATGCCTTTGTTCTTGAAGTTTTTCCCAGAAGCCTTCAGTGCTGCAGCAGTTTTGGAAGGCTTTGCAGGAGAACGGACGTGTGCCTTTCCTTTGCCTTTGTGCTCAGCCATGTTGAAACTATGCTCCTTAGCATTGATCTTGTCAGAAGCCTTCAGTGCTTCAGCAGTTTTGGAAAGCTTTGCAGGAGAACGGACGTGTGCCTTTCCTTTGCCTTTGTGCTCAGCCATGTTGAAACTATGCTCCTTAGCATTGATCTTGTCAGCAATTCGGTTCCTGGATTCCATCTGAAGCCTCATGATAAGCTCCTCAAGGACCATCTTCTTCTTCTTGTGCTTCAGGTAGTTCTTGAAATCTGCATAGCTTGGAGGAAGATTTTCAATGAAGCTGAGAGTTGTGAATGTCTCGTAGATGGACATCCCTTCAGCAGCGATTTCATGGCAAATGAGCTGAAACGCTTCCACCTGATCCATGATGGGTTTTGAATCCACCATTTTGAAGTCATGGAATTTTGCAACCACATACTTCTGGCAGCCAACGTCCTCACCTCTGTACTTCTTGTCAAGTGATCTCCATAGCTCCTTCGCCGTTGGAATGTCAAAGTAGACACGTTACAATGGGTCAATGAGGCGACCCAAAATGTAGCCTTTGCAGACAAAGTCAGAATGCACCCAAATTTCAACACTTGCGAGAGTGTGCACATCATCAATCCGCGTAAGGGACAAGGGACTTATCCTCCTGGATGAACTTGTCCAGCTTCATCGTTTTTAGGAAGAACATCATCTTCTTCTGCCACGTTTTGAAGCCTTTGCCATCAAACTTTTCTGGCATCAGTCCTTGAGTGAACACACTCGGCACAGACGGAGGAGTTGTAACCACAACCGGACCACTTGAGGTTCCTGTAGCTGAACCAGTTTGATAAAGACCAGCACCGAAAAGGCTACGGCGTGTGGTATCATCGGTAACATTTGCCAATGGAGCAGATGTTGATGTTGTGTCCGCAATGGTTCCAACAGTTGTCACAGTTGCATCAGATGCTGACATGTTGAGTGGAGTTTGATTGATGGTGGTGTCAATGGGGGTGTTGTTTGCATCCGTCATTTTTTTGTTTCTGTTAAGAAAACAATAAAGTGGATCAGTACTCCAATCAACAAATAACAGATTATTACTTTAAATAAAAAATAAAAATAAAATAATAGTCTAAATCGATTGTCATTTTTGGTGTCTGAACCAAATCATATCGATTTAAGTCTGCAAAAACGTTTTGCAAACTCGCTTAAAGCATTTGCAGAAACCGTTGGTGTAGACTTTAGATCGTTTCACAAACTCGCTTTATGAAGTGTTCGTGGAAACGATTCGAACACAAAACGTTTTGAATAACAATGTATGTTAAACGTTTCGCGGATGGTGCTATAAGCAAACCGCAAACCCGTTTAAAGAAGAAATAAGAAACGCTTCGCGGATAAGCAAATATCTAATCGCAAACATCGTTTCAATAAAACAAAAAACGTAGATCAAAAACGTTACAGTAGTGCTAGAGAGAAAAATGCAAACCGTTTTGAGATAAGTAAGAAACGTTTCGCGGAAGTGCTACAGAGCAAATCGCAAAATCGTTTGAAGAACCGTTTTCAAATCCTTGAAAAAAATCCGTTTTATAAATCGTATTCAACTCGATTAAAAGCTTTAGATATAAAGCGATAAAGAGTTAAGATTGTAGAAGCCGGGAAACCGAATCAAATAAACGATATAATAAATGCGAGATGTTAAGGAAAGAAACGATTGAATAAGCGAAATGAAACCGAAATGGAAAACGTTTTCATAAACGATCATGGAGTCGAGATATGATATCTCTTTCCTTAACTTTTTATATTCGCTCCGTAGTGAGACGGGACTGTACGAATATAGAGTCCCAGGATAAAACCATGGAGACGATTCACGCTTCACTCGTGAATGCCCTGTAGAACTATAAATACAAAAAATAGAAGATACCGTTAAAGAATGATCAAGACGTACGTAGAATTAGGTTATCAGAAATATTAAAAAATAAAAAAATGTATTGTACTTTGGAAAATTTATACGAGAATTTCCTTTACCAATTGAATCAACTCGCTGAGAATTTACATTACCAGTAATTTCATCTGAAGCTATAAACTAAAAGATAAGTAAAATGAAACCAAGTCATCAAGAAAAAATATCATATATACACATAGTAAGAAGTCAAATAATAGTAAGGTCAACATTTAAAAAGAATATCGATTCTCCAATTAGATTAGTGGTAACTGACAAAGACGAAAATGACAAAATGATCGGAATAGTATATAGTAATTTAAAACATTCAGTTGTTAAATTTAACGTGGTTTGCCAATATGGCATACCATTAACAACAAAAAACCTTAATAATTCTATTGGAATTATCTACGATTTTCAACGACATGATCTTTTGGAAGACGGAGATCATCCGTTATCAATTACATATGCTGTTGGATACGCCTTATCTTCATCCACGCATAGTATTGAATTCGCAAAAAAAAAATATTTATCTTGAAAACCTGTTTAAGGAAACAACAACAGTTAAGTTTATACCAAAGAAAAATATAAGCAATCAAAATAAGACATATACTCCACAAATAAAGTTTTTGGAGCCTAGTTCTAGTGCATCAAGAATTACTAGAAACAGAACCATCAAGGAAAGAAGAAATTCAATTAGTAGTTCATATGAATTACAACAAATTAATCATAAACTAAATAAATTAGAACGGTCCATAACAACATTAGATAATAAACTATGAAAAAACTAAGTCAAAATTATAAGAAAAAATTTGAGAACAAATTGGTATCAGTGCTAACAAAATCCAAAAACGAAAGTAATAAATTTGAAAAAATTAAAGAACAAAAACGAGAGCACCTAAAATTATTATGTGCAATTGTAAATAAGAATAAAGGACGAGCAGTAGAATATTCAGAAGAAGAAGGAAAATTAATAAATAAAAAGTTTGAAGAAATTAAGATAATAGAAAGTTGAATAAATTTATAAAATGGATGAATTTATAGATCAAATTATCGAATATCACCCAGAATTATATTCTATACCAGGAATACCTTATAAATAGATTAGTGCAAGAAAAATTAGATAAAATTATAGATTCAACTGACAAAATTGGAAAAATACAAAGAGATATATCTGGAAAAAAAAATAACATAGAAGTATTAGATGAACTTGATAAATTACAAGGACTTGATGACGTATTAATAACAGTAAAACATCTAACAGAAACCGTAAATAAATTAACTGAAAAGTTATGATAGAAAAACTTGGAGACCAAATAAAAATAGTACTAAAAAAATACAAAACTAGAAGAAAAACAAGATAATGATCTAGAACATCGAAAACAACAAAATAAAGAATTTAAAGAAGTGATAGAAGATTAAAAACAATTGAGTAATAAGCAATTAGAAGAAATAAAATAATTAAACGAAAAAATCAGAAACCTAGAAAACAATGAGTGTGCAACAATAGAAGACTTCAAAAATCATTTCGGAAAAAGAATAAAAGGATTTAGCGAAGGGCAATCGACAAATATAATAAGAGTTAGACGATAAAAAAGGGAAAAACATGCACATAACTACTTACGATAAATGGATGAACACATGGAAGAATTAAGAGACTAAAAATATTACTCTAATAGACAACCCTCAACAACTTGAACAAAACGAAATAATAATTGATCATTCCTCTTCATCAGAAGAAGAACCATTTGTTCCTTTTTTAAATCCCGTAGAAGGCGAAGGAACCAGTAAACAACACGAACTTATTGATCAAAAACCAACCATAAAAATTGACGATAGTTATAAAAATAAACGAGGATATTTTAGATCCGAAACAGAAAAGTTCGAAGAATATCAACAATTTAAACAAAAACCAGTAAAATATAACGACTTCTTGGATCTTGATTGTGTTAATCACCAAGAAGAGAAAATTATATTACACACTTGGGTCGCTGAAAAAGAAATGCAGTTACAGTTAAATGAAACCATTCAGAAAATAAATGCTGAAAATTATTTAAATCATTTAATATATAATACAACAGGAATTGTATTCCCATATCTTGCTGGAATGAAAGATGCTAATAATATCCAAGTAGAAAATTTTAGAAATCATCAAGAAATCTTTTTACTGTGGTTGAACAATTAAATAAACAATTCTTAGGAGGTATAAACCTGTCAGAGAAAGAAATAACTAACGAAGATGAAGAACAACTAGCAAAAGTAAGACACATATTAAATAATATAGAAATATGCAATATGCAATACATGGATGAATTAATATGCTAATACGAAAATAATTACTACGATTTACAGTTAATCATGGAGGTGTTTATACAAAACCTACCATCCCCGTTAAACATAACATAATTATTTAAAGAAAATATAGACAAAAAAATAATATCTGACTCTTTTGGAGGATTAATACGAACACAAAGAGAATAAGTAAGAACCTTATGTATTCAAAGTCAAGAAATTAAAAGAGTAAAAAGAGCATTTGAATTCAATTGCGAAAAATATGACGATATACCTCAAATATCCAAAAACCCTGAGCAACAACTAAAATACTTTCATCAAGGCCTAAAAACAGCCGTCTCCCGGTATTTTACAAGATATGCGAAAAATAAAGAAGTATTTATGCAATACTACATTAATTACCCGGAATTCCAAGTAACCGAGATAGGAGAAACAGGAGTTAGCTGTCCCGCATCAAAAGTAATTATTATGGGAATAAGTAATGGAAAATATCCAACAACAGACGATCCTGAAAACATCGAATACACCAATGAAGACAGGATTCGAGTAGATACCGAATTAACAATCGGAAAGCTCAGAAAAATCCTCTATTTAAGCAACAATTATCGCCTCAACTACAAGAGCGACTCAACATTATTACTGACCAGTACGACTGAAGAAACACCAATCAAAGAGGAAATAGGTCCTTTTGTTTTCAGAATATGGGACAATACTCTCGTCAAATGCCCAAGGTATCATCAGTTAATGTGTGAATTGCTTAAAAACACAGTTTGAAGTAAAGCTTGGCGGAACCAGAGATGAAGCATCAGAAGATGAAGTGATTGAAGAGACTAAGGAGACAATAGTGGAGGAATCAATTAACATAAAGTAGACAGCCAACAGCAAGCAATCACGTGAAGAAATGTAGCTACTTGCATAAATAATGGTGGAAGATAAGATTCCACAATATAATAAAAGAGTGGACAAACAATGAGCCATGCGTCCTGTAAAATAGTTATGTCTTTATGATATAGGTACTATAAATATGGGTGTAAAACTCTCTTGAGAGGCAGAGTGAAATAAGAAATCGAACAAATTTTTGGTTCAAAAAACTTGTTGATTGATTCCTCCACTATTGTCTCCTCAGTTTCAAAAAAATGGTATTAGAGCTAGCAAAATCCTAAAACGAAAGTAATTAATTTGAAAAAATTAAAGAACAAAAACGAGAGCACCTAAAATTATTATGTGCAATTGTAAATAAGAATAAAGGACGAGCATTAGAATATTCAGAAGAAGAAGGAAAATTAATAAATAAAAAGATTGAAGAAATTAAGATAATAGAAAGTCTAATAAATTTATAAAATGGATGAATTTATAGATCAAACTATCGAATATCACCCAGAATTATATTCTATACAAGGAATACCTTATAAAGAAATAATTATATCATTAGAAAGAAATATGATGGAAAACACTGAATATACAATGGGAGCAAATATAAGAGAAGACCATAAAATAAGTCATTCGTTGAGAATAATATGTGGAATACTAAATAATCAAACATAAATAATTGGCAGCATATCAATAAACCAAATTAAAATAAATAGATTAGTGCAAGAGAAATTAGATAAAATTATAGATTCAATTGAAAATATTGGAAAAAATACAAAGAAATATATCTGGAATAAAAAATAACATAGAAGTATTAGATGAACTTGATAAATTACAAGGACTTGATGACGTATTAATAACAGTAAAACATCAAACTGAAACCATAAATAAATTAACTGAAAAATTATGATAGAAAAACTTGGAGATCAAATCTAGAAAAAATACAAAAACTAGAAGAAAAACAAGATAATGATCTAGAACATCGAAAACAACAAAATAAAAAATTAAAAGAAGTGATAGAAGATTACAAACAATTGAGTAATAAGCAATTAGAAGAAATAAAAGAAGTAAACGAAAAAATCAGAAACCTAGAAAACAATGAGTGTGCAACAATAGAAGACTTAAAAAATCATTTCGGAAAAAGAATAAAAGGATTTAACGAAGGGAAATCAACAAGTATAATAAAAGTTAGACGATAAAAAACGGGGAAAAACTTTCACATAACGACTTACGATAAATGGATGAACACATGGAAGAATTAAGAGAAATGCTTAAAAATATTACTCTAATAGAAAACCCTCAACAACTCGAACAAAATGAAATAATAATTGATCATTCCTCTTCATCAGAAGAAGAACCATCTGTTCCTTTTATAAATCCCGTAGAAGGCGAAGGAACCAGTAAACAACACGAACTTATTGATCAAAAACCAACCATAAAAATTGATGATAGTTATAAATATAAACGAGGATATTTTAGATCCGAAACAGGAAAGTTCGAAGAATATCAACAATTTAAACCAAAACCAGTAAAATATAACGACTTCTTGGATCTTGATTGTGTTAATCACCAAGAAGGGAAAATTAGATTACACACTTGGGTCGCTGAACAAGAAATGCAGTTACAGTTAAATGAAACCATTCAGAAAATAAATGCTGAAAATTATTTAAATCTTTTAATATATAATATAACCGGAATTGTATCCACATATTTTGCTGGAATGAAAGATGCTAATAATATCCAAGTAGAAAATTTTAGAAATCATCTAGAAATCTTTGTTACTGAGGTTGAACAATTAAATAAACAATTCTTAGGAGGTATAAACCTGTTAGGGAAAGAAATAACTAACGAAGATGAAGAACAACTAGCAAAAGTAAGACACATATGAAATAATATAGAAATATGCAATATGCGATACATGGATGAATTCATATGCCAATACGAAAAGAATTACTACGATTTACCACACGATGATTATGTTAAAAATACATGGAGGTGTTTATACAAAAACTACCATCCCTGTTAAACATAACATTACCAAAATTATTTAAAGAAAAAATAGATAAAAAATAATATCTGACTCTTTTGGAGGATTAATACGAACAATAAGGGAATACGTAAGAACCTTATGTATTCAAAGTCAGGAAATTAAAAGAGTAAAAAGAGCATTTGAATTCAAATGCGAAAATATGACGATATACCTCAAATATCCAAAAACCCTGAGCAACAACTAAATACTTTCCTCAAGGCCTAAAAACAGCTGTCTCCCGGTATTTTACAAGATATGCGAAAAATAAAGAAGTATTTATGCAATACTACAGTAATTACCCGGAGTTCCAAGTAACCGAGACATGAGAAACAGGAGTTAGCTGTCCCGCATCAAAAGTAATTATTATGGGAATAAGTAATGGAAAATATCCAACAACAGACGATCCAGCAAACATCGAATACACCAATGAAGACATGATTGGAGTAGATACTGAATTAACAATCGGAATGCTCAGAAAAATCCTCTATTTAAGAAACAATCATCGCCTCAACTACAAGAGCGTCTCAACATTATTACTAACCAGAACGACTGAAGAAACACCAATTAAAGAGGAAATATGTCCTTTTGTTTTCAGAATAAGGGACAATACTCTCGTCAAATGCCCAAGGTATCACAATTAATGTGTGAATTGTTAAAAAACACAGTTTGAAGTCAAGATTGGAGAACCACATACATGTGCAATTTGCGGAACCAGAGATGAAGCATCAGAAGATGAAGTGATTGAAGAGACTGAGGAGACAATAGTGGAGGAATCATTTAACATAAAGTAGACAGCCAACAGCAAGCAATCACGTGAAGAAATGTAGCTACTTGCATAAATAAAAGATAATATTTCAAAATATAAAAATAGAGTGGACAAACAGTGAGCCACGCGTCCTGTAAAATAGTTCTGTCTTTTTACTATATGTACTATAAATATGGGTGTAATCCTCGCTTGAGAGTCAGAGTGAAATAAGAAATCGAACAAGTTTTTGGTTCAAAAAACTTGTTGATTGATTCTTCCACTATTATCTCCTCAATTTCAAAAAAAAATGGTATCAGAGCTAGCAAAATCAAAAAAACGAAAGTAATTAATTTGAAAAAATTAAAGAACAAAAACGAGAGCACCTAAAATTATTATGTGCAATTGTAAATAAGAATAAAGGACGAGCATTAGAATATTCAGAAGAAGAAGGAAAATTAATAAATAAAAAGATTGAAGAAATTAAGATAATAGAAAGTCTAGTAAATTTATAAAATGGATGAATTTATAGATCAAAGTATCGTATATCACCCAAAATTATATTCTATACCAGCAATACCTTATAAAGAAAAAGTTATACCTTTAGAAAGAAATATGATGGAAAACATTGAATATACAATGGGAGCAAATATAAGAGAGGACCATAAAATGAGTCATTCGTTGAGAATAATATGTGGAATACTAAATAATCAAACCGAAATAATCAGCAGCATATCATTAAACCAAATTAAAATAAATAGATTAGTGCAAGAAAAATTAGATAAAATTATAGATTCAATTGAAAAAATTGGAAAAATACAAAGAGATATATCTGGAATAAAAAATAACATAGAAGTATTAGATGAACTTGATAAATTACAAGGACTTGATGACGTATTAATAACAGTAAAACATCTAACATAAACCGTAAATAAATTAACTGAAAAATTATGATAGAAAAACATAGAGACCAAATCTAGAAAAATACAAAAACTAGAAGAAAAACAAGATAATGATCTAGAACATCTAAAACAACAAAATAAAGAATTTATAGAAGTGATTGAAGATTACAAACAATTGAGTAATAAGCAATTAGAAGAAATAAAAGAATTAAACAAAAAATCAGAAACCTAGAAAACAATAAGTGTGCAACAATAGAAGACTTAGAAAATCATTTGGGCAAAAGAATAAAAAGATTTAACGAAGGGCAATCGACAAGTATAATAAAAGTTAGACGATAAAAAAAGGGGAAAAACTTTCACATAACGACTTACGATAAATTGATGAACACATGGAAGAATTAAGAGAAATGCTAAAAAAATATTACTCTAATAGACAACCCTCAACAACTTGAACAAAATGAAATAATAATTGATCATTCCTCTTCATCAGAAGAAGAACCATCTGTTCCTTTTTTAAATCCCGTAGAAGGCGAAGGAACCAGTAAACAACACGAACTTATTGATCAAAAACCAACCATAAAAATTGACGATAGTTATAAAAATAAACGAGGATATTTTAGATCCGAAACAGGAAAGTTCGAAGAATATCAACAATTTAAACCAAAACCAGTAAAATATAACGACTTCTTTATCTTGATTGTGTTAATCACCAAGAAGGGAAAATTAGATTACACACTTGGGTCGCTGAACAAGAAATACAGTTACAGTTAAATGAAACCATTCAGAAAATAAATGCTGAAAATTATTTAAATAATTTAATATATAATACAACAGGAATTGTATTCACATATCTTGCTGGAATGAAAGATGCTAATAATATCCAAGTAGAAAATTTTAGAAATCATCAAGAAATCTTTGTTACTGTGTTGAAGAATTAAATAAACAATTCTTAGGAGGTATAAACCTGTTAGGAAAAGAAATAACTAACTAAGATGAAGAACAATTAGCAAAAGTAAGACACATATTAAATAATATAGAAATATGCAATATGCGATACATGGATGAATTCATATGCCAATAAAAAATAATTACTACAATTTACGACACGGTGATTATTTTAAATACATGGAGGTGTTTATACAAAAACTACCATCCCCGTTTAACATAACATTAACAAAATTATTTAAGGAAAATATAGATAAAAAAATAATATCTGACTCTTTTGAAGGATTAATACGAACAATAAAGGAATACGTAAGAACCTTATGTATTCAAAGTCAAGAAATTAAAAGAGTAAAAAGAGAATTTGAATTCAATTGCGAAAAATATGACGATATACCTCAAAAATTTGTTGACGATATACCTCAAATATCCAAAAACCCTGAGTAACAACTAAAATACTTTCCTCAAGGCCTAAAAACAGCTGTCTCCCGGTATTTTAAAAGATATGGGAAAAATAAAAAAGTATTTATGCAATACTCTGTGGAATACTAAATAAATTAAAAATTAACTGTAAAACATCTAACAAAAACCGTAAATAAATTAACTGAAAAATTATGATAGAAAAACTTGGAGACCAAATAAAAATATACTAGAAACAATACAAAAACTAAAAGAAAAACAAGATAATGATCTAGAACATCTAAAACAACAAAATAAAGAATTTAGAGAAGTGATAAAAGATTACAAACAATTGAGTAATAAGCAATTAGAAGAAATAAAAGAATTAAACGAAAAAATCAGAAACCTAGAAAACAATAAGTGTGCAACAATAGAAGACTTAGAAAATCATTTCGGAAAAAGAATAAAAGGATTTAACGAAAGGCAATCGACAAGTAGAATAAAAGTTAGACGATAAAAAAAAGGTAGAAAAACTTGCACATAACGACTTACGAATAATGGATGAACACATGGAAGAATTAAGAGAAATGCTAAAAACTATTACTCTAATAGACAACCCTCAACAACTTGAACAATTCCTCTTCATCAGAAGAAAAACCATCTGTTCTTTTTTTAAATCTCGTAGAAGGGGAAGGAACCAGTAAACAACACGAACTTATTGATCAAAAACCAACCATAAAAATTGAAGATAGTTATAAAAATAAACGAGGATATTTTAGATCCGAAACAGGAAAGTTCGAAGAATATCACAATTTAAACCAAAACCAGTCAAATATAACGCCTTCTTGGATCTTGATTGTGTTAATCACCAAGAAAGGAAAATTAGATTACACACTTGGGTCGCTGAACAAGAAATGCAGTTACAGTTAAATGAAACCATTAAGAAAATAAATGCTGAAAATTATTTAAATCTTTTAATATATAATAGAACCGGAATTGTATTCACATATCTTGCTGGAATGAAAGATGCTAATAATATCCAACTAGAAAATTTTAGAAATCATCAAGAAATGTTTGTCACTGTGGTTGAACAATTAAATAAATAATTCTTAGGAGGTATAAACCTGTTAGGGAAAGAAATAACTAACGAAGATGAAGAACAACTAGCAAAATTAAGATACATATTAAATAATATAGAAATATGCAATATGCGATACATGGATGACTTCATATGCCAATATGAAAAGAATTACTACGATTTACCACACAATGATTATGTTAAATACATGGAGGTGTTTATACAAAAACTACAATCCCCGTTTAACATAACATTACCAAAATTATTTTAAAAAATATAAATAAAAAATATTATATGTCTCTTTTGGAGGATTAATACGAAGAGTAAGAGAATAGTAAGAACCTTATGTATTCAAAGTGAGGAAATTAAAAGAGTAAAAAGAGCATTTGAATTCAATTGCGAAAAATATGACGATATACCTCAAAACTTTGTTAACGATATACCTCAAATATCCAAAATCCCTGAGCAACAACTAAAATACTTTCCTCAAGGCCTAAAAACAGCCGTCTCCCGGTATTTTACAAGATATGAGAAAAATAAAAAAGTATTTATGCAATACTACAATAATTACCCGGAGTTCCAAGTAACAGAGACAGGAGAAACAGGAGTTAGCTGTCCAGCATCAAAAGCAATTATTATGGGAATAAGTAATGGACAATGTCCAACACTAGACGATCCATAAAACATCGAATACACCAATGAAGACAGGATTTGAGTAGATACCGAATTAACAATCGGAATGCTCATAAAAATCCTCCATTTAAGCAACAATCATCGCCTTAACTACAAGAGCGACTCAACATTATTACTAACCAGAACGACTGAAGAAACACCAATCAAAGAGGAAATAGGTCCTTTTGTTTTCAGAATATAGGACAATACTCTCGTCAAATGCCCAAGGTATCATTAATTAATGTCTGAATTACTTAAAAACACAGTTTGAAGTAAAGCTTGGAGAACCACATACATGTGCAATTTGCGGAACCAGAGATGAAGCATCAGAAGATGAAGTTATTGAAGAGACTGAGGAGACAATAGTGGAGGAATCAATCAACATAAAGTAGACAGCCAACAGCAAGCAATCACGTGATGAAATGTAGCTACTTGCATAAATAATGGTGGAAGATAAGATTCCACAATATAATAATAGAGTGGACAAACAATGAGCCACGCGTCCTGTAAAATAGTTATGTCTTTATGCTATATGTACTATAAATATGGGTGTAATCCCCGCTTGAGAGGCATAGTGAAATAAGAAATCGAAGTTTTCGGTTCAAAAAGCTTGTTGATTGATTCCTCCTCTATTGTTTCCTCAGTTTCAAAAAAATTGTATCAGAGCTAGCAAAATGCAAAAACGAAAGTAATAAATTTGAAAAAATTAAAGAATAAAGGACGAGCATTAGAATATTCAGAAGAAGAAGGAAAATTAATAAGTAAAAGATTGAAAAAATTAAGATAATAGAAAGACTAATAAATTTATAAAATGGATGAATTTATAGATCAAACTATCGAATATCACCCATAATTATATTCTATACCAGAAATACCTTATAAAGAAAAAATTACACCTTTAGAAAGAAATATGATGGAAAACACTGAATATACAATGGAAGAAAATATAAGAGAAGACCATATAATGAGTCATTCGTTGAGAATAACATGTGGAATACTAAATAATCAAACCAAAATAATCGGAAGCATATCAATAAACCAAATTAAAATAAATAGATTAGTGCAAGAAAAATTAGATTCAATTGAAAATATTGGAAAAATACAAAGATATATATCTGGAATAAAAAATAACATAGAAGTATTAGATGAACTTGATAAATTACAAGGACTTGATGACGTATTAATAACAGTAAAACATCTAACAGAAACCGTAAATAAATTAACTGAAAAATTATGATAGAAAAACTTTGAGACCAAATAAAATATACTAGAAAAAATACAAAAACTAGAAGAAAAACAAGATAATGATCTAGAACATCTAAAACAACAAAATAAAGAATTTAGAGAAGTGATAGAAGATTACAAACAATTGAGTAATAAGCAATTAGAAGAAATAAATGAATTAAACGAAAAAATCAGAAACCTAGAAAACAATAAGTGTGCAACAATAGAAGACTTAGAAAATCATTTCGGAAAAAGAATAAAAGGATTTAACGAAAGGCAATCAACAATTAGAATAAAAGTTAGACGATAAAAAAAAGGTAGAAAAACTTGCACATAACGACTTACGATAAATGAATGAACACATGGAAGAATTAAGAGAAATGCTAAAAACTATTACTCTAATAGACAATCCACAACAACTTGAACAAAATGAAATAATAATGGATCATTCCTCTTCATTAGAAGAAAAACCATCTGTTCCTTTTTTAAATCTCGTAGAAGGTGAAGGAACCAGTAAACAACACGAACTTATTGATCAAAAACCAACAATAAAAATTGACGATAGTTATAAAAATAAACGAGGATATTTTAGATCCAAAACAGGAAAGTTCGAAGAATATCACAATTTAAACCAAAACCAGTCAAATATAACGCCTTCTTGGTTCTTGATTGTGTTAATCACCAAGAAGGGAAAATTAGATTACACACTTGGGTCGCTGAACAAGAAATGCAGTTACAATTAAATGAAACCATTAAGAAAATAAATGCTGAAAACTATTTAAATCTTTTAATATATAATACAACAGGAATTGTATTCACATATCTTGTTGGAATGAAAGATGCTAATAATATCCAACTAGAAATTTTTAGAAATCATCAAGAAATATTTGTTACTGTGGTTGAACAAGTATATAAACAATTCTTAGGAAGTATAAACCTGTTAAGGAAAGAAATACCTAACGAAGATGAAGAACAACTAGAAAAATTAAGACACATATTAAATAATATAGAAATATGCAATATGCGATACATGGATGACTTCATATGCTAATACGAAAAGAATTACTACGATTTACCACACGATGATTATGTAAAATACATGGAGGGTGTTTATACAAAAACTACCATTCCCGTTTAACATAACATTACCAAAATTATTTAAAGAAAATATAGACAAAAAATAATATCTGACTCTTTTGGAGGATTAATAAGAACACAAAGGGAATAAGTAAGAACCTTATGTATTCAAAGTCAAGAAATTAAAAGAGTAAAAAGAGCATTTGAATTCAATTGCGAAAAATATGACGATATACCTCAAATATCCAAAAATCCTGAGTAACAACTAAAATACTTTCCTCAAGGCCTAAAAACAGCCGTCTCCCGGTATTTTACAAGATATGCGAAAAATAAAGAAGTATTTATGCAATACTACAGTAATTACCCAGAGTTCCAAGTAACCGAGACAGGAGAAACAGGAGTTAGCTGTCCCGCATCAAAAGTAATTATTATGGGAATAAGTAATGGACAATAACCAACAATCATCGCCTCAACTACAAGAGCGACTCGACATTATTACTAACCAGTACGACTGAAGAAACACCAATCAAAGAGGAAATAGGTCCTTTTGTTTTCAGAATATGGGACAATACTCTCGTCAAATGCCCAAGGTGTTATCAGTTAATGTGTGAATTGCTTAAAAACACAGTTTGAAGTCAAGTTTGGAGAACCACATACATGTGCAATTTGCGGAACCAGAGATGAAGCATCAGAAGATGAAGTGATTGAAGAGACTGAGGAGACAATAGTGGAGGAATCAATTAAAATAAAGTAGACAGCCAACATCAAGCAATCACGTGAAGAAATATAGATACTTGCATAAATAATGGTGGAAGATAAGATTCCACAATATAAAAATAGAATGGACAAACAATGAGCCACGCGTCCTGTAAAAATAGTTCTGTCTTTATGCTATATGTACTATAAATATTGGTGTAATCCTCGCTTGAGAGACAGACTGAAATAAGAAATCGAACAAGTTTTTGGTTCAAAAAAACTTGTTGATTGATTCCTCCACTATTGTCTCCTCAATTTAAAAAAAAATGGTATCAGAGCTCGCAAAATCCAAAAACCAAAGTAATTAATTTGAAAAAATTAAAAAACAAAAACGAGAGCAACTAAAATTATTATGTGCAATTGTAAATAAGAATAAAGGACGAGCATTAGAATATTCAGAAGAAGAAGGAAAATTAATAAATAAAAAGATTGAAGAAATTAAGATAATAGAAAGTCTAATAAATTTATAAAATGGATGAATTTATAGATCAAACTATCGAATATCACCCAAAATTATATTCTATACCAGCAATACCTTATAAAGAAAAAGTTATACCTTTAGAAAGAAATATGATGGAAAACACTGAATATACAATGGGAGCAAATATAAGAGAGGATCATAAAATGAGTCATTCGTTGAGAATAATATGTGGAATACTAAATAATCAAACCGAAATAATCGGCAGCATATCATTAAACCAAATTAAAATAAATAGATTTGTGCAAGAAAAATTAGATAAAATTATAGATTCAATTGAAAAAAATTGGAAAAATACAAAGAGATATATCTGGAATAAAAAATAACATAGAAGTATTAGATGAACTTGATAAATTAGGACTTGATGACGTATTAATAACAGTAAAACATCTAACAGAAACCGTAAATAAATTAACTGAAAAATTATGATAGAAAAACTTGGAGACCAAATAAAAATATACTAGAAAAAATACAAAAGCTAGAAGAAAAACAAGATAATAATCTAGAACATCTAAAACAACAAAATAAAGAATTTATAGAAGTGATAGAAGATTACAAACAATTGAGTAATAAGCAATTAGAAGAAATAAAAGAATTAAACGAAAAAATCAGAAACCTAGAAAACAATAAGTGTGCAACAATAGAAGACTTAGAAAATCATTTCGGAAAAAGAATAAAAAGATTTAACGAAGGGCAATCGACAAGTATAATAAAAGTTAGACGATAAAAAAAAGGGGAAAAAACTTTCACATAACGACTTACGATAAATGGATGAACACATGGAAGAATTAAGAGAAATGCTAAAAAATATTACTCTAATAGACAACCCTCAACAACTTGAACAAAATGAAATAATAATTGATCATTCCTCTTCATCAGAAGAAGAACCATCTGTTCCTTTTTAAAATCCCGTAGAAGGCGATGGAACCAGTAAACAACATGAACTTATTGATCAAAAACCAACCATAAAAATTGACGATAGTTATAAAAATAAACAAGGATATTTTAGATCCAAAACAGAAAAGTTCGAAGAATATCAACAATTTAAACCAAAACCAGTAAAATATACCGATTTCTTGGATCTTGATTGTGTTAATCACCAAGAAGGAAAAATTAGATTACACACTTGGGTCGCTGAACAAGAAATGCAGTTACAGTTAGATGAAACCATTCAGAAAATAAATGCTGAAATTATTTAAATCTTTTAATATATAATACAACCGGAATTGTATTCACATATCTTGCTCGAATAAAAGATGCTAATAATATCCAACTAGAAAAGTTTAGAAATCATCAAGAAATCTTTGTTACTGTGGTTGAAGAATTAAATAAACAATTCTTAGGAGGTATAAACCTGTTAGGGAAAGAAATAACTAACGAAGATGAAGAATAATTAGCAAAAGTAAGACACATATTAAATAATATAGAAATATACAATATGCGATACATGGATGAATTCATATGCCAATACAAAAATAATTACTACGATTTACCACACGATGATTATGTTAAATACATGGAGGTGTTTATACAAAAACTACCATCCCCGTTTAACATAACATTAACAAAATTATTTAAGGAAAATATAGATGAAAAATAATATCTGACTCTTTGAAGGATTAATACGAACACTAAGGGAATACTTAAGAACCTTATGTATTCAAAGTCAAGAAATTAAAAGAGTAAAAAGAGCATTTGAATTCAATTGCGAAAAATATGACGATATACCTCAAAAATTTGTTGACGATATACCTCAAATATCCAAAAACCCTGAGCAACAACTAAAATACTTTCCTCAAGGCCTAAAAACAGCCGTCTCCCGGTATTTTACAAGATATGCAAAAATAAAAAAGTATTTATGCAATACTACAGTAATTACCCGGAGTTCCAAGTAACAGAGACAGGAGAAACAGGAGTTAGCTGTCCAGCATCAAAAGCAATTATTATGGGAATAAGTAATGGACAATATCCAACACTAGACGATCCAGCAAACATCGAATACACCAATGAAGACATGATTCGAGTAGATACCGAATTAACAATCGGAATGCTCAGAAAAATCCTCCATTTAAGCAACAATCATCGCCTCAACTACAAGAGAGACTCAACATTATTACTAACCAGAACGACTGAAAAAACACCAATCAAAGAAGAAATAGGTCCTTTTGTTTTCAGAATATGGGACAATACTCTCGTCAAATGCTCAGAGTATCATTAATTAATGTGTGAATTACTTAAAAACACAGTTTGAAGTAAAGCTTGGAGAACCACATACATGTGCAATTTTCGGAACCAGAGATGAAGCTTCAGAAGATGAAGTGATTGAAGAGACTGAGGAGACAATAGTGGAGGAATCAATCAACATAAAGTAGACAGCCAACAGCAAGCAATCACGTGAAGAAATGTACCTACTTGCATATACAATGGTGGAAGATAAGATTCCACAATATAATAATAGAGTGGACAAACAATGAGCCATGTGGGCGACGATCTCGCGGAAATCGAGGGAGTTGAATTGAGAAACTACGCACCATTTATACACAAAATCATGTCGTTTTTAAGAAATTAAATGGCAAAACGTTGAGCTTAACTTGGTCAAAAAAATCTTATAGGAATAGTAGATAGTAATTTAAAATAATTTAACGTGGTTTGCCAATATGGGCATACCATTAACAACAAAAAAAACCTTAATAATTCTATTGGAATTATCTACGATTTTCGACGACATGATCTTACGATTTCCTGAAACTGAAATATTTGAAAATCCACTTACGCTAAGGAATTTTCTTTGCTGGTTTACGATGTGAAAAAGTTTAGAAATGAAGGTAGAGAGGAGGCCATATTTAAAGAGACGGAGACGATCCACTTCCCGCAACAGATGCTGCACGTGGGCGACGATCTCGCGGAAATCGAGGGAGTTGAGTTGAGAAACTACGCACCGTTTATACAAGAAAGTCATGCCGTTTTTAAGAAATTAAATGGCAAAACGTTGAGCTTAACCTGGTCAAAAAAAAATCATATCGGAATAGTAGGTAGTAATTTAAAACATTCAGTTGTTAAATTTAACGTGGTTTGCCAATATGAGCATACCATTAACAACAAAAAAACCTTAAAAATTCTATTGGAATTATCTACGATTTTCGACGACATGATCTTAAGATTTCCTGAAACTGAAATATTTGAAAATCCACTTACGCTAAGAGATTTTCTTTGCTGGTTTACGATGTGAAAAAGTTGAGAAATGAAGGAAGAGAGGAGGCCATATTTAAAGAGATGGAGACGACCCACTTCCCGCAACAGATGCTGCATGTGGGCGACGATCTCGCAGAAATCGAGGGAGCTGAGTTGAGAAACTACGCACCGTTTATACAAGAAAGTCATGCCGTTTTTAAGAAATTAAATGGCAAAACGTTGAGCTTAACTTGGTTAAAAATAATCATATTAGGTCGGAGGCTCTCCACCAAGGCCCAAGGCCGACGCCGGGCCAGCCGGACGGCGGCGCACGCGCATGGGGAGCCTTCCGTTCCTCCAAGCCGTTTGAACCATAGTGAGTGTCATGCCTTATATATACTCCTCACTTGTTCTCTTCACAGCCTATGTGGAATAAATCCCCTTTCCATTCATTTAAAAATAACAAGGCCGAAGCCCATTTGTATTCACAGATTTGCCTAATTAAATTTAGCCATTAGGCTTTAATAATTAGGCCCAACACCTATAACATTGTATGCTAAAATTTCATCGACTAGAGAAATACATATCTATTATATTAAAACAGAAGTCATGACTTCTAATTCATATGTGATTTTTCAAAAAATGGACTATCTACTAGACTTGGTCATACTATATTTTTAATCATTATTAATCTTCATATTAAATAGAGGATGTTAAATAAAGGATATTATTAATCTTCCTATTCGGTTATAACTAATCAAATCAAAATCTAATTTTAAATAATAAAATATTTTCGTGAGTTTACAAAAAAATAGAATATATGAGTTAGTAAATCAGTTAGGGATCATATTAATCAGATATCTAGATCTTAATGAAAGATGAAGACGTTAACAAATAGACTTGCGTGACTTTATTGGTAAACTATATTCTCTGATGTTTACGAATGAGATGAACTTAATATGATAAAATTATATTAAGATGGTCCATTTTTTTTGATGTAAACTGATATTTGATTTCAATGTAAACTAAATCTGATCAAATAGATCATCTTCAAGGATATAGTTAAGAGAGAACAGTCGTGACGGCGATTAGGCGACGCCGATTAGGTGACGGCGATTAGGGTTTGGCGAGAAGGGCTCTTCGATTTCGCGGCGACCTCGTCGCTTCCGGTGAGCCTCACGCTCATTGCCGGCAAATTTCTCTGGTCTGTTACTCTGCGTTCATGGTTACTCTGGATCTTGTGGAAGCGGCCTCACAGAGTCCCTGGAAGGGTTTGGAGGAGGGCGCTCATTTGAATTCGACGGGGCCAAGGTTTGAAGTGAAGAATGGAATTGCGGATCTCCAAATCCCAGAAGCTGTGTTGGGGTCTGATCCGCTTTGGAAAGCTTTTGTGGTGGGGTATTTTATAGGTGATGCGCCTCATGTGGGATCCATTCACGCAACGGTGAATCGTATTTGGTCAATCCCGGGGAATAAGGTGAAGATTGATGTCCAGTTCATCAGTAAAACGACGGTCTTGTTTCGGATTGAAAACGATGGTCTGCGACAGATGGTTTTGAGAAGGAAGTACTGGCATGTTGCTGACATTCCTCTTGTGGTCAATGTGTGGACTCCAGAGACAGCGGCTTCACCGCCGGATTTGACAGCAATGCCACTTTGGGTTGATTTCAAGGGTGTACTGAGTTATCTCTTCTCTCATAAGGGGCTCAAGTGTGTATCCTCTCCAGTGGGGAATTTCGTAAAATTGCATCCTTTTACTGAGCGCTGTACTCGTTTGGACGTGGCAAGAGTGTTGCTTGAGGTAAATCTCCACGATCCTCTGGTGGAGAAGGTAATTTTTACTGACAGAAACGGTGTAAAAGTGGAGGTGGAGGTGATTTTTTCTTGGTTGCCAACTCGTTGCAACCTTTGTAGTAGGTGGGGGCATAAGGGATCTGAATGTACGTCGAAGCAGATAGTAATTCTCCAAAATTCAGGAGAAGATCAAGAAGTGGGGGTTCAGGGAGAGGGGGGGGAAGCAAGTGCACAACATGCCTCTTCTGTGGGAGCACTATTAGCTGAACTAGAAGCTTTCCCGGTGTTACCTACTCAGACAAATGAAGAAGCGAAGAACACAACTGATGTGGTGGAGGGTGAGGAACTCGGTGTGCAAAAGGAAGGCGACGGGAGGGGTAAAGAGTTGAACGGAATGGTAGATAGCGAGAGGGTTGTAACTGAGACAGGTGAGAAGGATTTGGAAGAGTGGAACGAAATACCATACCGTAATCATCCCTCTTTGGTGGATCCTGAAGTTTCAAAGGTGTCTTTTGATGTTAAGGCTCTAGATGAGGATCCTAAAACGGGCACTGTGTCTCCGTCTCACTTCCATGTTCTGGGTTCCCTATCTGAGGAAGATGAATCTGACGAGAAAGAGGAAGAAGAAGGTCTAGAGGAGGGAGAGGTGAGTGATGTACCAGAAAAGACGAGGGCTAGTGTTAAACAGAAGGGGCTGCAGGAAGGAGCATCTGTCAAAAATCAGAGTAAACATGTTAAGGGAAACAAATCGGCTCGCAAACCGGCCCGTACAACACGAGATTTGAAGCTTCAGAATATGCAGGGACACTCAAAAAATACTTCCTTTAGGAAGGCATGACGAGTTTCTTTTCATGGAATATACGGGGTTTCAATCTGCCGCAAAAACATTTAGTGTTAAGAGAATGGGTGCGTGCTGAAAATCTGTGCTTTGGTTGTCTCACGGAAACACGGGTGCAGTTTGGGAAATATGAAGGGGTAATGCAATCTGCGTTACCAGGTTGGAAATGTATAACAAACTATGAGTTTAATCCTCTTGGCAGGATCTGGTTTTGCTGGAAGGATGATGTGGTGGTTACTCTCCTACACAAGAGTGCACAAATAATATCGTGTGCGGTTCAGGTACCAGCTACGGGGGAACAGTTCATCTGCTCAGCTATCTATGCTTCAAATTTTGTAGCCGAAAGAAGATCACTGTGGGAAGAGATTAGAGGTACGAGGAATGCCTATGGCCACTTATCTCTTCCTTGGATCTTAATGGGGGACTACAATGCTACTCTATCCTCCGAAGAACATTCACGGAGTCGAGATTATATGGTGGATCAAGCTGGCATGAGAGACTTCCAGGAGTTGGTCTCCGATTGCAGTCTGACGGACCTCCCATATGTTGGATCAGTGTTTACATGGTGGAATAAGCGGGGGATGAATCCGGTTGGTAAAAAATTGGATCGAGCTCTCATAAATGGCGACTGATTACGTTACTTCCCTCACTCGTATGCTAAGTTTGATGCAGGAGGGGTATCTGATCACGCTCGATGTTTGGTCTCCCTCTCGGAGCGTCAGTCTAGAACCAAGAAGCCGTTCAAGTTTTTCAACTTTCTGATTGATAATGAGGAGTTCATGCCGTTGGTAAGACAGAAATGGGATGAGGCAGGCCCTTTAACTCACTCCAGATCGGCGTTACAAAGGTTCCATCAAAAGTTAAAGTCTCTAAAGCATGAACTTCGGAAGCTAAATAGGGAGCACTATGGGGATCTTTCACGTCGTACTAAACAAGCTTTTGATGTTCTCTGCTCCTGTCAGGCTCAAGTACTGGCAAATCCAAATCTGGAGACGCTACGGGCTGAAGCTGAGGCAGCAGATCGATGGCAACGTCTCAGTAGAGTGGAAGAACAGTTATACAGACAGAAATCTCGTATTCAATGGCTAGCTCTTGGGGACCAGAACACCAATTTCTACCATAATGCTTGTCGGGAAAGGAATGCCCGCAATAATATAAATCTCCTCTTCACAGAGACTGGGCAACCACTCACTGATCCTACTGCAATTAAAAGAGAGGCTGTAAGTTATTTCCAAAGGTTTATGCAGTCACAACCCGATAATGGAGGCGTCTCAGATTTGGAGGAATTACAAGAGCTGCTTAGCTATCGATGCTCCCCAGCAGACGCGTCGATGTTGGTTGCATGCTTTACAGCTGAGGAGATATATAAGACCTTGCGGTCTCTTCCAAATGGGAAAGTGCCGGGACCTGATGGATATACAAAGGGGTTTTTCGTAGCGGCTTGGCCAATTGTGGGTAAAGATCTGGTTACTGCAATACAGTCCTTCTTTCAGTATGGGTTTCTACCTTCAGGAGTCAACTCTACCATCCTAGCCCTGATACCAAAGAAATCTCCAGCCCAGACAATGAAGGATTTCCGCCCGATAGCTTGCTGCAACTTGCTATATAAGGTGATCTCTAAGTTGCTCTCTAATAGGCTGAAACAGCTACTGCCTACAGCCATTGAACCGAATCAATGTGCTTTTATAAAAGGGAGACTGTTGATGGAAAACATCTGTCTGGCTAATGAGGTCGTAAAGGGATATCATCTCAGCTCCACAACGGATAGGTCTACAGTCAAGTTTGATATTGCTAAGGCTTTTGACACGGTAAAGTGGGGTTTCATCGTCTCAGTCCTCCAGGCTATGGGGTTACCAGAGTTATTTATTCATTGGATCTACCTTTGTGTCTCCACCGCATCCTTCTCAGTGTCGATCAATGGTGAGCTTGAGGGTTTTTTTACCAGTGCCAGAGGCATTAGACAAGGATGTTCCCTATCACCGTATCTCTATGTGATCTTGAACAATGTCCTGTCCAAACTATTAAACAAAGCGGCTGCAAATGGAGTATTTGGGTATCATGCTATGTGTAAATCAGTGAGACTGACGCATCTCAGTTTCGCTGATGACATTTTGGTATTTACGGATGGTAGAGTGTCCTCTCTGGATGGAGTGATCAGTGTGATGGATACTTTTGCTACAATGTCTGGGTTACACATCAATGCAGCAAAGTCCTCTATCTATTCTGCAGGTCAAAACAAACTCCTCCTGGATCAGAATGCTACGACTAGAGGGCTCTCAGTTGGTTCCCTGCCGTTCCGATACTTGGGCCTACCTTTGACTACTAGAGCGTGGACAAGGCTAGACTATGAGCCCCTAATAGACAGAATCCGGAATCAATTATTGGCTTGGACAAACCGGTCTCTCTCTTTTGCAGGTAGACTCCAGCTGATCAAGTCAGTTATATCTAGCATTATAAACTTTTGGTGCACTGCTTTTATTTTGCCAAAGGCCTGCCTAGAAGAAATTGAGAGCCTTTGTAGTGCTTTTCTGTGGTCGGGATCGCCAAATAACCACCATAAGGCAAAAGTTGCGTGGAAAGACTTATGTTTACCTATCAGTGAAGCCGGTTTGGGCTTAAGGAAGCTTCGAGAAACATCAAAAGTTTTTGCTTTGAGTCTGGTTTGGAAGTTGTTCGCTTTGTCTGGTTCTCTGTGGGTGGCTTGGGCACAAGTTGAGTTGATGAAGAAGGGATCTTTCTGGGATGTTAGGGAGACAAGCAAGGGTTCCTGGTTGTGGAAAAAATTACTTAAACTAAGGCCTCTGGCAGTTGAGTTATGAGAGTTGAAGTGCAAAGTGGAACCTCAACCTTTTTCTGGTTTGATAATTGGGTTGGGACAGGCAGGTTACTTGAAAAGACTGGGGAGCTGGGTCCAACTTATCTTGGTATTCCTCGCCGGGCGTTGGTATCAGATGTGTGTAGAGAGGGGTCCTGGTGCATGAGAAGCAGAGGAAGGAGGGTCTTTGCAAGTTTTTATGACGAGATTGAGAATGCAGGGAAGCCAACTCCAGGAACAGGGAAGGATGTCATTCTTTGGAAACATGATGAGAACGATTACAAAGATCATTTCTCTACTTCGAAGACCTGGGATCAGATTCGAGAGAGGGGGCAGGAGGTATCTTGGGCAAATCTGGTCTGGTTCCCTCAACGGGTTCCAAGACAAGCTTTTATTGTGTGGCTTGCTTGTAAGGACCGGTTATCTACGGGTGACAGAATGAGAAGCTGGGGAATAACACAAGGATGTATATTCTGTGGGGAAAGAGAAGAAAGCAGGAATCACTTATTCTTTGCGTGTCCAGTTACGTTCACAATCTGGACTACGATAACTTCTATTTTACTTGGTTCTGAAGCGAATCCGGATTGGTACATCACGGTGGCCTCTCTGCAGCAACAGCTCCATAACTCGCTAGATGCCATTCTGTTTAAGATGGTTTTCCACACCACTATATATGCTACCTGGCAGGAACGGAACTCTAGAAGGCATCAGGGGGTCTGCTTGACAACAGACACTATGATTCGACGCATTGATAAAGCAATCAGGAACAGAATCTGCTCATTGAAGTATAGGGGCACCCATAAGCTGGAAGGTTTACTTCGTCGGTAGTTTGAGGTGTATTCACGTTGAATTTTTTATTTTTTCATGGGGGTAGTTTCTTAACTTCTCTTTTTTAGATTTTCTGCTCTAGTTCCCAATCCCTCTTGTAAATGCCAATTATTCTTTTGATTAATCAATATAAAATTTAATCAAAAAAAAAATCTGATCAAATATATAAAAGTTATGATCAGATTATATAAAATATTTTATTCGATTTAACAGATGTTCAAGGCAAACTAGATTTTTGATCAATTTTATTTTATATTATAAATTTGAATTAGATCCAAAATAAACTTTAAATAAATATTAGATTCATCTTGAGTTATAAATATTGGATACAGTTTGATTATTTACAACATGCAAATTATACATTATTATATTTGAAAAAGCTTTATAAATATTTAAATATATGATTAAAATAAAAATGTATACTACTAATGATCTAAATATATATATATATATACATATAAAATGAAAATAAAACCCGCACGGTTGTGCGGATCAAAATCTAGTTCTTGGTTAAAATGTTTCTTAATCATATGAATGACTAACAAGGAACTAGTATAGCAACCATATAAAACTGTACTACACTGATTCAAAGTATTCAAAAACAAGCACACAAAATGTCCAAAATACCATGACTCAGTCCCAAGAAAATGTTTTGAAAACTAAATCAATTAGAACATGGAAACGCAAATGCAAAACAATGGGAGCGGACTAATAACACTACCATAGAGTGATCTCAAAACAGACCGACTGCCCAAAAGTATCAGAATTGATGAATACGGTTCCTCCTATAAAAAGCCTATGTAACAGTGAGTAATGTTGTCATTGCCTAAAGAAGAGATGTATATCTAATGTTTCTCAATCAGATGAAGGTGTAATAAGGAACTAGTAAAGTAGTGATGAGTTTAAACCATCTGAAATTGTACTAGACTGATTCAAAGTACCACATTAAGCATACAAAATGTCCCAGAAATGTCTTGAAAATTAAACTCATCACCTCAAAAGAGGTTGAGAAATCAACGCCAACTTGATGGCCAGTAGGGATGAATCCCATAGCCAGTCTTCCAATTATCCAAGAAAACAACTTTCTTGACAGCCCAGAAGGATACAAAGAGAGCCACAAGCATCACCAATCTCTGAACATTAAGATTCCTTACTCGAACAAGCACATTAGTAACAAACGCCAAGAGCAAGCCAACAACAGTGTACAAGAACCCCACAGCGAATCCCTCAGCTCCAAGCTGCATTCCAGATCCTTGGTAGAAGAAAACTAGCTTGTTGGGATCGTTACGATCCTGAAGAAACATAGGCATCTTCCTGATGATGTTGTGCATTGTTCCCGCGACGCTGAAGAAGTA
Organism: Raphanus sativus; assembly: GCF_000801105.2. Lineage (NCBI taxonomy): Eukaryota > Viridiplantae > Streptophyta > Magnoliopsida > Brassicales > Brassicaceae > Raphanus > Raphanus sativus. Next base: position 24,850,848 of record NC_079514.1, on the reverse strand, counting down.
GATAAAGATAGCACCTGATAACCAAAGCCTACGGTCATGAAGAAGAGTTCCTCCTTTCAGAATCCGTTTGATGACAAAGGGAGTGGCGATAACGATCAAAGCAACGATGACGCTGATCTGCGCCTTGGAGAGAAACGGCGGCCGTTGGATCGGACCGACGGTGAGCTTGGTTCTTTGCTCGACGAACTCAGCCATGGATTCAGCTAAACGAGAGAAATCAGATTGGTCCATTTGACCAGATTCGTCGCTTAGTTTTGATGTTGAACCGGATACAAGACGGATGTGAGGGAGAGCGTTAACGCCGAATCGCTGGAAGGAAGCTTGGGATCGGGAGAACTCGATCTCGCAGAAGAAAAGCTTGTTTAGATCGGATCCGTTGTTGTTAGCGAGGAAGGTAGCGGAGACGAGGCCGAACTCGCGGCGGAGCTCTTGGAGACGGAGCTCGGTTTTGCTGTGGAGCTGAGTGGCGTCGAAGAAGACGAGGATGGAGTAAGGTCGTGGTGTGGGTGAGGAGATGAGGAATTTGGAGATTCCATTGTCGTCGAGATGGATTACGCCTGATTCTGAGTTTGATCTCAGGGAAACGAGTTCGTTGACGAGATCGGAGTCGGAATCTGGATCGGAGAAGGATGCTGATGCGAATGATGATACGGTTGCTAAGAGGAAGAGAAGAGATACGAGTTTTCTATTGATCGCCATTGTTAATCGATCTCTCTCCAAAGAGGGGGGGGGAGGGGGGGGTGAGCTCAGATTCGGAAAGAGAAGAGAAAGGTATTGCCGTTTACCAGAAAGCCTCTAGTCCGCGAAGAAGGTCTACGAGGCTCTTGATTTTGCCGTCTCGCTGGTTCTCTACGATGGAAGGTTTCTATTGGCTAGCATATCCACTTGGGCAATTTTGATTTGTCCCTAAAATCTGCCACTTAAGAGTTTTTATTTATCCACGTGGATAATATTGATTCATCAGGCTGTTTGAGTTTTATAGAATCTTGACCCTTTTTATACACAATGGTGTAAGTCTGCAAAGGAACACGTTTCTTTTCTTTTTTTTCTGAATCAACAATTTTCATTCACCAAAGGCGATTCTAATGATTTTGAGTACAAGGTTTCAACCATATATATATATATATATATATATATATAAAGTGATGTAATATCCTTTAGAATCACTAAGATTGATCCTAAGGGCATCTCCAACCATAACACAAAATTTGATGTTGAAATTACATTAAATTTGATGTTTTGGTATCTAATTATTTTTATGATCTCCAACCATGACACCAAATATACACCAAAAATAATATTATATATTATTTGATGTTTTTATTTTTAATAAATTTTCTATTTTTATTATTTAAAATTATTTACATTTTTTATTTTATGGTTTAACAATATTATATCTTTATATATTTATTTTATATGAAATATTATATTAAGAATTAAAAGTAACAAAATCGTCAAATTCTCTGTCATCACCACACTAGCTCCTTACAATGCGATCCTAGGCACGCCTTGAATTCACTCTATGCAGCTTTCTTCGGTTATAATTTTTCGTACTAATCATCACGTTGTCCTCTGGGTTTTTGGAAACTGACACTTCATAGTTATCATCTTTCGTTTTACAATCCAATTTTCAGTATCAATTATAGTTTTGAACATACCACTCAAATAACAAAGTTGAGAGTCAAAAGCAGACCATGTTGATGTAAAATGTCAACCCTGAAGTAGTCGCTGGCGTAGTTGCTGAAGGAGACGTCTTGTTGAGTGATGAAGACCATGTGGAGTCGAGATGCTGAGCTGGAGTCAACAGACTTGGAGAGCAAGAGAGTATCTTGGAGATATGGAAAGAGGAATAAACTTGAGAAGCAAGTTTATGACTTAAAAGGAAGAGGAATAAGTGCATTCCAAGAAAAGGAAAATTGCACTTATTGTTATGGAAGATGTCCATATTCATGTTGCCTTGAAAACTAGGTTTTGGGAACGTGGAGAATGATATAAAATAGCTATGGAGTCGTCTGTATGAAGAAAAAGACACAGAGGCTGAGTTTATAGAGAGAGAGAGAAGCTCTTGGAAGTGTTCCGAGTTGTGCTGAAGCAGTGGCTGAAGTACTTGACGGAGGAGATATATAAGCGGTGTAGCTTAGGAATCTTTCAGTAGCGTGTGTTAGGGTGTTAACACTAGACGTGTAAAAGCTGAATTAAGCAGATCTTGTAATAGATTGTTTAAAGAAGATTCTAATAAAGCATAGTGGTTGCTTGTTTTGTTGTGTCTCTCGGTTTACTTTCTGCAGTACTATTGGGGTGCCCCTTTTGTTCCAACAAGTGGTATCAGAACGGGTCACCTAAGTTACTGGTGAGGATCCCAAAGGCAAGAGGAAAGAAGGGAAGATAGAGTACATCAGAAAGCATGGTGGTTGAGTTTATGCTAGATCCAGAACAATATGGGCATTGGAAAGCAAAGATGAAGGCAAGCTTACAAAGTATTGATATGGATGTTTGGGCATCAGTAGAAGGTGGCTATGAAGTTCCCAAAACAGTAGATAAAGAAGGTGTTGTGGTCAACAAACCATTGGCTAAATGAACAAAGCGTGAGAAGGATATGTCAAGGCACAATGCAAAAGCTTTATTTGGTATTTTTACATCAGTCACAAAGAAGCAGCTAGATCTTATTCAAGGATGCAAGAATGCAAAAGAGGCGTGGGATATTCTGCAATTACACTTTGAAGGAACTGAGAAGGTTAAGAGCTTAAGGATGGATTTTCTCAAATCAAAATTTGAGAACTTGAAGATGAAAGAACATGAATCTGTATCAGATTTTAGTTCTCAACTCAGTGGGTTAGCACAAGAGGCTCGTGTTCTGGGCATGGAATACAAGGACAAGAAACTGGTGAAGAAGTTTTTAAGGTGTCTATCAGAAAGATTCACAGCTTATAAGGCAGCAATGTTTGTGTCTCTTGACATAGATAAATTCAGCATTCATGAAGTTGTAGGGATGTTAAAAGCTCATGAGATGGAGCTTGATGACGTGAAGAATCATACTGAAGTGAATTTGGCAGTTGATGAAACAACAAGTCAAAAATCAGAGAATGAAGATGAAGTGATCAAGATGATTCGCGTGCTTCACCAAGTACTACAGGAAATGATAAAAGGGCAAGGACATGAGAAAATTGGTTTGAGAAAGCGAAGACATGAAGCTGGCGAACAATGTGTCACTACAGAGGTGCAATGTTACAAATGCAGAGGATATGGACACTTCAAAAGGGAGTGTCCAACTTACAAGAGACTAAGATTCAAAAGTTTTGAGGGCAATAAATTTGGTAATGCTCAGAACAAATGTGACAATTTACTAAAGCAAAAGAATAACAGTGACGTCAAGAATGAATCTGATATTGATTCAGATGATAGTGAAGAGTTGAAGAACTTGGTGGCGTTAACAACTTTTGAGTCTGGTTCTAAGACGATATCTGCGACGGGATCTGCATCAGCATCTGTGACAGGGGCTTCATGTGGAAGTGATGATGATGATGGGGATTTTGATCTTGCCGAGAATTCTGAAAAACTGTATGAGAATTGGCTCAAACAGGTTGAGGCGAATTCAGAGTTGACAAAGGAGAAGGTCAAGCTAGAAGCTCAAGTTGCTGAAGCACTTAAGTATGCTTCAGAGAAAGAAGAAGAAGCACGACAGATTAGTGCTCAACTTGCAGAGACTCAGAAGGGTTTGAGGATGCTGAATGGTGGGACGAAGCAGCTAGATCATCTTCTCAGTATTGGGAAAAGTGATCGATGTGGCCTTGGATATCAAGGAGAAAGTTCTACAGCTAAAGGTATTTTTGTATCAGCAAGAAAAACTAGGGTTTTAGCTACGTCTGCTACAAGACCATGGGTTAAAGTGTCTGCAAAGAAGACATCCAATGGAAAGACTACAATGAAGACTGTAACTGATCTGAAGAACGCGATTGCTACACGTACTGCTATGGAAACTGCTACGGTGACTGCTCCAGAGAGAGTTTCTAGATTGAAGAGTGCAACTCAACGGAAGTTTCGGCCTGTTTGTCATCATTGTGGTGTTATTGGGCACATTAGGCCAAGGTGTTACAAGTTATTGAGGGAGAAGAACCAAACGGTGCAAGCTTATGGTATGAGGAGACATGGTCCTATATGTTATTCTTGTGGAGTTCAAGGACATATTCGACGTGAGTGTTTCAAGTCTGTTCAAAGGGCTAATCATGGAGGATTTGGGCTCAGGAATAAGTGGTCTAGGAGATTTGATCACTATGGAGATGGTGGAATGAGATTTCCTCCTTACTTTGGAGGATATAAATCTTCATATTAGTTTTTGACCATGATGTGACTCATAGGAGGAGAATGAAGACGTGGTTTTCTATCTAGAGGTGATGAGTTCACATACATAGTCAAAAAGGGGGAGATAAGTATTAGTTCGCGGAGTACTACAGGAGATAGTACGTAACATGTTACATGAAGCTGGAGTTATATTAGAGTACGTGTGTTGATTGCCTGAGCTTGGAAAAGGAAAGAAGATATGTGCCTTATGAGAAAGATAGACCTCGTAGAATAAAGAGAGAGGTTTCCTTAGTGTGTGTTACTGCTTGGTGTCGAAGCAGTGTTTGAAGTAGTTCATAATGGAGTCCGATGTGGACTTAGTTTTATGGCATTGGAGTTGACGTTCTGTGTGGTGGAGTTAGCCATCGTGTGGAGCTCGTGGTGAGCGTGTGGTGCGTTGAAGATAATGTGCTCTTGGTGTCACTGGTGTGCGTTAGGTGCTAACGTACTTGGTGATGTACTTCCGAGAATTGGAAGATTGATGCATAGACTCTGGGGGAGTTTGTCTATAAGGCTTGACATTTAAGCATCTGTGTTTTAGCTTAGTATGCAATCAAGCAGGGGGAGAATGGTGACGTTCTGATACAAGGAGTGCATATCTCGTGGGGGAGAAGAGTATGGTGGATGACGTCCTGATGTAGATTGTGCATATCTCATGGGGGAGAAAAGTATGGTGTGGTGCACATCTCGTGGGGGAGAAAAGCACAATTAGCATGGAAGCTTCCAGGTGGGAAACATGGTTGTTGAACCATAACGGTATTGTGCTTGATTGGCACACAAAGCTAAAAGGGGGAGATTGTTGATGTAAAATGTCAACCCTGAAGTAGTCGTTGGCGTAGTTGCTGAAGGAGACGTCTTGTTGAGTGATGAAGACCATGTGGAGTCGAGATGCTGAGCTGGAGTCAACAGACTTGGAGAGCAAGAGAGTATCTTGGAGATATGGAAAGAGGAATAAACTTGAGAAGCAAGTTTATGACTTAAAAGGAAGAGGAATAAGTGCATTCCAAGAAAAGGAAAATTGCACTTATTGTTATGGAAGATGTCCATATTCATGTTGCCTTGAAAACTAGGTTTTGGGAACGTGGAGAATGATATAAAATAGCTATGGAGTCGTTTGTATGAAGAAAAAGACACAGAGGCTGAGTTTATAGAGAGAGAGAGAAGCTCTTGGAAGTGTTCCGAGTTGTGCTGAAGCAGTGGCTGAAGTACTTGACGGAGGAGATATATAAGCGGTGTAGCTTAGGAATCTTTCAGTAGCGTGTGTTACGGTGTTAACACTAGACGTGTAAAAGCTGAATTAAGAAGATCTTGTAATAGATTGTTTAAAGAAGATTCTAATAAAGCATAGTGGTTGCTTGTTTTGTTGTGTCTCTCGGTTTACTTTCTGCAGTACTATTGGGGTGCCCCTTTTGTTCCAACAGACCATGTTCATTCTCAGACATGATCCAACTTGTATAATTAATGCTAAATTGAGATTTGGTTCCTTGTACCATACAATTATACTTTCTCTTCGTGTAACTGGGTTTGTTTGTTCAGATATCTTAATAACATTAAAAGTAATAATGGTAACAAAAGTGTTTATGGAACTTAAGTTCTCATGTGTATCCCTCCTAGCATAGTAAGTGATAAGTGGACCTATCTTCTCTTCAATTCTTTAAGCATTTCTGCATGGTAGTTCTCAAGGTTCTGCTTCTCCCATAGCCTTCTCTGTACCAGATCTTCCTACTTATATGCATCTGATAAATCAACACATTATATTAGAGTCAATCTTGGGTTTGTTAGGGTGAATAGAAGGATAACGAGATTGGTCCATGCGTCCAGAGGCACCCCAAGTGATTTTTGGGTTAGGTAAGATGCGTCTTCCCATGAATAAGGAGCTTTCTTAACCTATTCTTAACCTTATATCTCCATACCCAACTGCTGTACCATACTAGAAGCTGCAAGGAGACAGAAAGTTGAATCAGTGATCTTGAGAAATTGAACGGGTGTCTGAAAAAATGTGGACACTGTTCAAAACATGAAACCTTGATGATAGTGTAAGGTAGGAGAACGAATCGAACACCGAGAAGATCCCAGACTGACGGTTTTTCAGCTCCTTTGATTTGTAGGTCGAGTTCATTGCTTAGCTCTTGCTGAAGTTTCCTGCCAAAAGAAGAAACAGATATGATACAGTCCCCAAAGAGACTAACTCTCAGCGGACAAAAGGGAAATAGAATAAACAGAAGAGCATACTGGTCGATTTGCTTTGGACCCTTCTTCTTGCTAGCTACTCCACCAGTGCGTTCGAGTTCTAAGGCCTTGAGCCTGTTTTTGTAAGCAGGAGTTCGCTTAACTGTTGCCAACGCCTGCATCAAACAAAATGGGCAGGTATGCGCTCTCAAAGTCCGTATACAGATTTGATTTTCTTATGTTTGCAAGCACAGAAGTATATGAATAACATTAAGATAGGTCACATGTCCTACGTTTAATGACATGTTATGATACATGTAATACCCCATAATACTTGATTTTGTTTGACAGAGTTATGTAGACGAGTAGTTTAAAAAAATGCTATGGTACAGATATTGAAAAAAAGGTGAGAGGACATACGTACCTCATTATACCTTGCTACGTTGTTCAGATATTGAAACGCAGACAAAACTACCAGTAGACCAACAAGAACAGCACGTGGATCCTAGAAACATCATTAACTCAGTTTTATCAGTAAAGAAAAAAAGACAATGGTTTAATATTTTCAAGAGATTTTATAAAAAACATCCAATGATATCTTACCGACTTATGTCCATATTTGGCTCGGTAAAATACCTAAATAACAAAAAAAAAAACACAGCTTGGCTGGTGTTGAAATTGTTTTAAAAGATGTAGAAAACAAGAATGAGATTGACACTTGAAATTAAATGTTGTACTGACCTCACTTGGATGCTCAATTGCATAATCATATTGTGCCCGAGTCTCGTTATCTTTCAAAATTTACAAGAAATACAAACAATTCAAAATCTATCGTGTTATAATGAGAGTGAAGAGATACAAATTATATATTATAAAAAATCAATAGGAACCTCATAAGCAGTGGCGATTTTGACAAAGAGCTTCTTGGATTCAGGATCAGGATTCTTATTTGGATGACTAATCATCAAAAACAATTAGCGTAAGAAAGCAAGATTAAATCCAATCGAAAGATCAAATCCAAACAATCCTTACTGTTCGAGAGAGAGCTTGTAGTAAGATCTCTTTACTGGCCTAAAACCACTTAATTAACCGATCACTAACTTAAATAATTTTAATAGTTATTGATTATTTAAATTAATGGTCGGCTAACTTAAAAGAATTATTTCAATAATATTATCGTAAGTTAGATTTTTTATCTGTATTTTATTTTCACTATGGACTCGAATTTGTAGATCATTCTCATATGTAATAAGTTAAGTAGTGTATTTCAGTTATCCAGATATCATTATTGTAAGTTGAATTTTTCGGTCAATGGTCAACTAATAAATATCTGGATATTATTGTTGTTAGCTGAATTTTTTTACTCGTATTTGATTCTTATTATAGACTCAAACTCGTAGATTATTTTCATATCTAATAAGTTAAATAGTGTATTTTAATTATGTGGTTAGTTGATTTTTCGATCAATGATCAGCTAACTTAAATATTCGACCAATGTAGATAACATAGTTTTTAACCAATCTTCCTAACTAAGTTTATACCAATTTTTAAAAGGGAATTTGCGTTTCCTACCAACACAAAATTTCATATTTAGCTAAATACCAATTTCTAGTGTGGGGCACTGTTAGAAATGCCATTTGAATTTCTATTTGTAAAGTGTACACCTCAATTTTTTTTCCTGTTTTGGCAGTTCGTTAATTTCCCAAATGTTTTTGGTTTTCTACCTAATTGACTCTTTGAAGGTGTATGGGAAGACGATGCTGTAGCAGAGCTGAAGTAGTTCATGAAGTGTGACATGAACTACTACATCAGAGAGGTGGTTCGTGAGAAGCACGTATCAAGACCGATGCATTAAAAGAAGATTTAATGAAGAGGGACATTAAAGGAAGACTTGAAGAAGAAGCAATCGATCTAAAAAGAAAAGGAAGATTGGCTTATTCGCTGAAGTAGAAGAAATGGAAAGTTTCCATTGGGTAGATAGATTAGATCTAGGGCTTCCTGAAAGATATATAAAGGAAGCGTTGGCAATGTGTTGCCGGTTAACACACAGGGAGAGCTTTTAGCAATAGAGAGTTTTGTACGTCCTAAGAAGGAGAAGCAAAGCATCTAGGGGTTAAGAGCTTAGGTGGTTCAGAGTCTGTCTTAGATCTCTGAACGAGTTGACTAGCAAACAAGTCGAGGTTTGTCTTGAGCTTGTTTGATTTATTGCTTTTAAGAAGAACGTGTAAGAGCTTTTGAAAGAATAAATATAGTCGTATTTCTTGGAATTGAATAACCCTGTACTACTGTGTGTTCTACATAGCGTAGCTTGTTTATCTTACATTAACAATTGGTATCAGAGCAGGTATCTGTGCTTTGTTTATTTAAACAGGTAGATCCTGCGGAGTAAGATGGATAGCTATCGCGAGTTGGTGATAAGTTCCAAGGTGATCCTTGAAGTAGGAAACTATGGATTCTGGAAGGCGCGCATGAAGGCTACAATCAAGGGTATTGACCCATTGGCGTGGAAGGCTGTGGAATCTGGTTGGAAATCACCTGTTGCAAGAGCCGAGGATGGAACAGACGTTCCAAAACTGGAGGAGCTCTGGACTGATGATGAGAACAAGATGGCTAAGTTCAATGCTCGTGCACTAACTGTCATACATTGCAGTGTAGCAAGGAAGCAGTTTGAACTAATTCAAGGATGCGAGGCAGCAAAGGATGCATGGGATATTCTGCAGAAGCATTTTGAAGGAACCTCAAAGGTTCAGAGTTCTAGAAAGGATATGCTTGCAACAAGATTTGAAGAGCTCAAGATGGAGGATAATGAATCTGTTGGAGATTTCAGCTCAAAGATTAGCTCACTAGCACAAGAAGCACTTACACTTGGGAAGAAATACAAAGAGAAGAAACTTGTGAAGAAGTTCCTGAGGTGTCTGCCGTCTAAGTTCATGGCATACAAAGCAGCTATGACCGTCTCCTGTAACACTGACGAGATGACATTTGATGAAGTGGTTGGAATGTTACAAGCTCATGAGATGGAAGTAGCTAGTGTGTCTGGTGGAATGAAGGAAAAAGGAATTGCGCTTGCATCAGTTGAAAAGGAGCCTATGGATGATAACGACCCTGTGAGTCTCCTGGTCAGAAGGTTTGATAGAGCTCTACGAAAAGTGGAGAATGGGCAGAAGAAGTTTAGCCAAGGTAGGAAGACGTCTGAGCCAGAGAAGAACTACAGGAAGAATGATGCTAAGTGCTATGAATGCAAGGGGTATGGTCACTTTCGAACTGAGTGTCCCACAGTGAAAAGAAGAGAGATTCAGTGTCATAACTGCAAGGGATATGGACACACTCAAGCTGAGTGCGAGTCGGATGGTAGGAGAAAGCCAGAAAAATCCATGATAGGAATCAATGACAGCGAGTCCGACAGCGAAAGTGAAGAGGAAGTGAACAACTTTGTGGCGTTTCTAGGAATCGTGGAGTGTGACTCAGGATCTGAGAGTGAGGCTGAGCAAGAAAATGACTTAGATGAAAGCTACAAGGAAGTTCGAGAGACGCTAGTGAAGCTGGGAACAGAGAATTTGGCATTGGCTAAAGAGAAGGCACGACTGGAAGTTGAAGTACAAGTGTTGAAGGATGACCTCAACAGAGAAGCTGAGTTGGCTAAGGAAAGTGTGAATCTGATTAAAGAAAAATTGGTCCTGTCTAAGCAAGCGGACGAGCTCAGAGAAGAACTACTGGCTGAAAGAAAGAGAGCAGCTGATCTTCAAGCTGAATTAGATCAGCAATATCGGAAGATTAAGATGCTCACGGGAACCAAGCAACTTGACAAGATTCTGAGCAGTGGAAGAACTGAAAACTCATTGATGGGACTTGGTTACACTGGAAGACAGAATAGCTCAACAGGTACAACACGCTTTGTGTCTGGAGGTTTTGCGCATGCTGAAGAAGCTAAGACACAAACTACTCCAGCTCAGATAAGTGGATGTTTCTTCTGTGGGAAGTTTGGTCATTACAAGAGATATTGCTACAAGTATCTGGAACGGGTCAAACAAGTATGGAGACAACACAAGTTTTGGAGAATAGGGAAGACTTCTCGAGGCTGGATGAAGAAAACCGACTTGTATCCTAAGATAGTGACTGAGCCGAGAAGCACCATACGATGTAACATGGCGCGAGTGTCAAGTGATTCTGAATCTGAGGAACCATGGTACTTCGACAGTGGATGCTCTAGACACATGACAGGAAACATTGAGTATCTAGACAAAGTGTCAAAAGTAAAAGGAGGAAAGGTAACCTTTGGAGATGGAGGATGTGGTGTCATTCAAGGCAAAGGTACAACGTGTAACTCAGAAGTACCTAAATTGGTGAATGTCTACTTTGTCAAAGGATTAAAGGCTAATCTGATCAGCGTGAGTCAACTGTGTGATGACGGACTTACGGTGTGCTTCTCAGCAATTGATTGTCGTGCCATAAACCAACATGGTGTAACAGTACTACAAGGTGTGAGATCTGGCAATAACTGCTACATGTGGGAAAAGAAGGTTAAGTGCTTGTCAGCTCAAGGGAATATTGATCTATGGCACAGACGTTTGGGACATATGAACTTCAGGAATCTAACGAATCTAGTGTGCAACGACTTGGTTCGAGGAGTACCCAAACTCAAGATCGATGACAAGATTGTGTGTGGTGCATGCAATGAGGGAAAGCAAGTCAAGATACAACACAAAAAGGTACCAGATGTTCAGGCAAAGGCACCATTGGATCTAGTTCACATGGATCTCATGGGTCCTATGCAAACCGAGAGTATCGGAGGAAAGAAGTACGTGTTTGTACTAGTGGATGACTACACCAGGTTCACTTGGGTTCGTTTTCTCAGGGAAAAGTCAGAAGTGTCTGAAAGTTTCAAAATCTGGGCGCTTCAACACATAAATGAAAAGGGAGGAATCAAGAAGATACGCAGTGATCATGGAGGAGAATTCGAGAATGAAGCCATGACTACCTTTCTTGAATCAAGAGGAATAGCTCACCAGTTTGCAGCACCTTGGACACCTCAGCAAAATGGAGTGGTTGAACGAAAGAATAGAACTCTACAGGAAATGGGAAGAGCAATGCTCCATGGTAACAAGATAGCCAAGAGGTTCTGGGCTGAAGCACTCAGCACGGCGTGTTACACAATCAACCGTGTGTATGTCAGAAAAGGGACAACAAAGACACCATATGAGATGTGGACAGGCAAAACTCCTAATCTTAGTTACTTTCATGTTTTTGGATGCAGGTGCTACATACTGAATGACAAGGACTACCTTGGGAAGTTTGACTCAAGAAGTGATGAAGGATTTTTTCTGGGTTATGCACAGTCTAGTTCAGCATACCGAGTCTACAACAAACGGACAGAATCAATTAAAGAATCAGTTAATGTTGTATTTGATGATTTGTCTGTGGTTGTAGGTGATGACATGGGATCAGATGAAGAGGAAGAAGGTGGATCATCCATAGCTGCGACTGAAGTCATTGAGGAAGGTCCGATCTCAGATACAGTACCGCAACCAGTGATTCAGCAAGTTCATCGCAATCATTCGAAGTCTGATGTGATTGGAGGAATTGAAGAAGGACGAAAAACGCGTGGAAAGGTGATCAACTTTAAAGAAATGGTGCAGTTCGCATGTTTCGTTTCATCAATAGAACCTAAGACACACACTGAAGCACTACGTGATGAATATTGGATTGTCGCGATGGAGGAAGAACTTGAGCAATTCACCAGGAACGATGTGTGGGAACTGGTTGCTAGACCTAAAGGAGTAAACGTGGTTGGCACTAAATGGATATTCAAGAACAAGACTGATGAGCATGGAGAAGTAGTTCGTAACAAGGCAAGGCTTGTAGCTCAAGGATACTCACAGATTGAAGGAGTAGACTTTGAAGAAACCTTTGCCCCAGTTGCAAGATTGGAATCCATTCGGTTATTTCTGGGAATGGCGTGCATTCTGAATTTCAAAGTGCATCAAATGGATGTGAAAAGTGCTTTCCTCAATGGAGTCCTTCAGGAGGAAGTCTATGTTGAGCAGCCAAAGGGATTTGAGGACCCAGTGCATCATGATTATGTGTATCGACTGAAGAAAGCATTATATGGGTTGAAGCAAGCACCGCGTGCATGGTATGAACGACTCACAAGGTTTCTGTTAGAAGCGGAGTATATCAGAGGGAGTATAGACAAGACGCTGTTCTTCAAGGAAGTTGGAAAAGAGATAATCATTGTTCAAATCTATGTGGATGACATTATCTTTGGAGGCACGTCACAGAAGCTGGTGGATGAGTTTGTTCAGAATATGACTCAAGAGTTTGAGATGAGCATGTGTGGTGAACTGAAGTACTTTCTTGGACTTCAAGTGTCTCAGTCAGAGAAAGGTGTCTTCATATCTCAGAGTGCATACGCTAACAGTTTGGTAAAGCGATTTGGTATGGAGAACTCCAAAGTGTCTAAGACACCCATGAGTACATCACTGAAGCTGGCACGAGATGAAGCAGGAGAAGATGTGGATGTCAAGCTCTATCGAGGGATGATTGGCAGTCTATTGTACTTAACTGCGAGTCGACCGGATTTGTCATTCAGTGTCGGTGTGTGTGCACGATATCAAGCTAAGCCAAAGGTATCACACCTGAATGCAGTTAAGAGGATCATCAAGTACGTCAAAGGAACAGAGAGCTTGGGCGTGTATTACTCGAAGAATTCCAACAAGAACTTGGTGGGATACTGTGATGCTGATTGGGCAGGATGTGCTGATGATAGAAAGAGTACCAGTGGAGGATGTTTCTTTCTTGGAAACAATCTTATCTCGTGGCTGAGCAAGAAGCAGAACTCTGTATCACTCTCTACGGCGGAAGCAGAATATATTGCCATGGGTAGCTGTTGCTCACAACTTATCTGCATGAAGCAGATGTCAGCTGATTATGGAATGCAATCGGGTCCCTTTCTTGTGTATTGTGACAACAAAAGTGCAATTGATATCTCGAGGAATCCGGTCCAACATTCAAGGACGAAGCACATTGACATAAGGCACCACTTCATCAGAGAATTAGTTGAAGACAATCAGGTAGTAATCGAACATGTAGTTACTGATTTGCAGTTGGCTGATATATTCACTAAATCTCTTGAATTTAATCGATTTATCACATTAAGAAATGCAATTGGTGTGTGTAATCTTGATTGTTGAGTCAAGTTGTGCAGAGAATAGTGCAGGTGCTGATTCGGGATGTACATATGATTCAGATTGGTTTTGGAACCCGAGAACGCTGTGGAAAAGAGCTGCTTGATATGCCGTCAATGTTGTAATGGTACAGGTTTCACGTCAATCTGTGGCCCCCCCCCTCTCAATAAAAAGAGCCAGCAATGATACAGAAAGATGCTCAGAAAATAAAAAAAAAATTTTTGATAGATTCATGATGGGAAACAACAGGGGTTTCACAGCACGAGAATAAAGAATGAAAACCGGCAGCATTGATGAAGGCATATCAATGTGAAAGCTAGCCATAAAAAGACAATCGGCTGCACCAGAATATAAGATCTAGGAAGAGTTATATGTGCAGCTTGAATCACGCACTGAGGCAACTCGTGAAGCACTTCACACAAATGGTAACTGAACTGAATTGATCTAATGCTTTATAGTAATCTTGATTCAGCCAATTGTGAGTTGTGACTTGTGTTTTATTACTATCTTGAAAGTCTGATGATACATTAATAATTCACGAATGTGCCTAATGTTTGTGTGTTTGGATGAGAGAAATTAAAATGTTGTAGGCATGCAAAGGAGAGGATAAAAAGTCAGGGACCAGATCTGCAATATCAGAAAAAGTTGATTCAGTTTTATTCCGTTAAGGGAAGTAGTGGGGAACAAGCCCTAGAAAATCTCCATCGTGCTTAAGAAGCTCAATCTCGCAGCCTCTCTTCACCTCTCACACGATTCTCACACAGAAACTGACATCTATCATGGGGAAAGGAAAGAAATCAGCTCAACAAGCCGAATCATCCAAGGAAGAAAAGCATGCAGAGGCTGAAGGAAGTCGAAGGTTACTCGCTGATGGCGAACCTGAATCGCCTCCACCGAGAAACGATATGCCCGTCTCCGATGCACTCCCTGAGGTCACCGAGGAGCTTGACTCATTCAATACCGCTAATGAGAAAGCCCCTTCAGAGGAGAGCGATGAAAGGACTCCAGGTCTTGGAGAGGAGCCATCTGTGAAGGTTCCTGAAGCAGATCCGCAACCGCAAATCGGATCCACTGGTGCTGCCATTCAAGATGTTCCGGTCACTGCTAAATCACCAGAAGAAAAGGATGAATCTGCTCTACCTCTGGCGATCATTGAAGTTGAGAAGGAGCTAAGTGAAGCTGAGTCTGATTCAGCCAAGAAAGTGGACGATGAACCCAAGGATGATGCTGTTACTGTGGGTTCTGAATCAGATGAAGCTTCCCAGAAGGAAAGGAGGAAGAAACGGGTGCTGAAGAGATTAGGGTTGCGCTCTGGGAAACAGAGAAAGACAGGGGAGTCTAGTACACCAACTCAATCTCAGTTTCTCACACCAGAAGATGCAGCCAAGTCTCCATATTTGGCTAAGGAAGCAGGAGCCTCGCCTCAGCTGAGATCGAGAAGGTCTGGTGATAAAAGTGCTGAACCAATGCCTCCTCTCATCAAGAAAAGGTATGATCAGTTCCTTAAGCGTAAGGTACTTGCTGAGCGTTCGGTGGATCTGAAGGAAGCTGATCAGTGGGGTTACTTGGCCGTTATCAAGAAAGGATCTATGGAATCAACTGTCTCGAATCTTGCAGTGTATGTTGAGCAAGTTGTAGCTGAGTTCTATGCAGGTCTGCCGAGTACTAAAGCTGAAGCGGATGTTGATGAAGTGGTTGTCTCTGTACGGGGACAAGAGTACAAGTTCTCACCTGCGCACCTCAATAATGCCATAGATTGGGAACCACTTACTGAGGAAGAAGAGGAGGAAGCCGCAACGTTGGATGATATCTCGGTAACTGAGTTAGCTTCTTTCATCACCGGAGATACAAAGACAGAATGGGATGGTCTCACTACAGCGGACCTTACTCCATGCTACGGGGCCTTGATGATCATAGCTGCATACAACTGGATTCCCTCGACTCACAAGACATATGTCTCACTTGAGAGAGCAAGACTGATCTACAAGATGGCTCATGGAGTCCGTGTTGATTTGGGGAAGATGATGTTCAGACAGATTCTTAATCTTGGAGTGATTCAAGTCAATGATGCCGCTGGTTGATCTTCCCTCGCTTGATCATGGCACTTCTTCAAAGTCAGCAGGCGGTTCCATCCTATCCTAGTGACAAGCTCCAACGTCCGGTTCTCTACAAGAAGGATAAACGAGTGGGCGAGATCTATGAGCAGAGACTGGCAAAAGGAAAGGGACCAGCTAAAGCTGAACCAAAGAGAAGCTCTGCAAGGACAACCCGTCAGGCATCTCCTGCTCCGATCCCTGCTCCACGAACTGCTACACCAAGCTCCAGAACTGCACCACGTCGTGTATCCTTTATGAACTTGGATCAGTTGCCATCCCTCAAGGACCACTCAGCCGTGTTGATTTGCAAGTGGCACTACAGGACACAACACGAGCCCTTCAAGCGCTAGCTGAGATAGTTCAGGATCTTCAGAGTGCTGTAGCAGGTTAGTATCCCTATCCTTATGAATATGTGAGGTATTTCTTGGTGTTTTTAATCCGTGTGCTCACAAGCAGGGGGAGAAGAAGAAGACTAGGATGTAGAAGACCAAGATTGTGGGGGAGCTGTGTTTTGTTGCTTTGTTTTTCATGTCTATGTTTATTTCAATTGCACCACACTTGTTGCAATTCCTTGTTATCCATGTTTCAGACTGGGCTAGGATTATGGGGGAGCATTTGCATATGCTGATCTTTTGATATATAATTACTTTGCTTAAACCGCGTTTAGGATAATATAAGTATGTTCTTAATTGTCTTGAGTTGGTTGATTAACGTTTAGACATATATACGGGGTTGTGTGTGTGGTTTGGTTCTTGTCTTCTATCTCAGGTACTTGTGAGACGACGAATTAAAAAGGGGGAGATTGAAGGTGTAAGGGAAGACGATGATGTAGCAAGCTGAAGTAGTTCATGAAGTGTGACATGAACTACTACATCAGAGAGGTGGTTCGTGAGAAGCACGTATCAAGACCGATGCATTAAAAGAAGATTTAATGAAGAGGGACATTAAAGGAAGACTTGAAGAAGAAGCAATCGATCTAAAAAGAAAAGGAAGATTGGCTTATCGCTGAAGTAGAAGAAATGGAAAGTTCCATTGGGTAGATAGATAGATCTAGGCTTCCGAAAGATATAAAAGGAAGCGTTGGCAACATGTGTTGCCGGTTAACACACAGGGAGAGCTTTTAGCAATAGAGAGTGTACGTCCTAAGAAGGAGAAGCAAAGCATCTAGGGGTTAAGAGCTTAGGTGGTTCAGAGTCGGTCTTAGATCTCTGAACGAGTTGACTAGCAAACAGTCGAGGTTTGTCTTGAGCTTGTTTGATTTATTGCTTTTAAGAAGAACTTGTAAGAGCTTTTGAAAGAATAAA